>NC_141695.1:2001793-2261793 GCF_964263255.1 Lissotriton vulgaris
GAGAGTAGTGAAGGTGATTCACAGTGATGTTGGATAAGGCTAGACTCTCATCGGCTGCAAATAGATTGGGGCAGGAAGACTTTAGTAACTATCTCCATAACAAACCATGAGAGTTGTTAATATTTTTGGACAACAAAGAAATGTTCCAAACTTAGAAGCCCATTAGGATGTAAGGCAGATCGTCACAGCCCGGATGGTGGTGGCGATCCTCCCTACATCCTTCCCGCCGGTCACCCATTTACCCCCACCATATTAGTATGGCGGGGGGTACCGCAGCGGATGGTAAGACCGTCTACCGCTTTCCACCCAGTGATCAAGTCGGTCGGGCGGAAAAGAGTTTAATATGGTGGCGTGTCTGCTAGACACCGCCATCCTTATTAGTATTGGGGCGGAAACATGCCTTTCCGTGGTGGCAAAGGCATGCAGAATGATTACGGGTCCCGTTACGGGCCCCTAGGGTATTGGAGGGGTGCATATGGGGTTGTACCTATGGTACTCCCCTGCATAGTCATGGACATGGTGGCAGGCACCTCACAGTGCCTGTCACCCTGTGCATGAAAATGCACGCACTGCATTCCAGCATTGTGGCGGGTGGTGCTGCGAGCACTGCCCGACACAATGAATGGAATGGAGGATGCCACCACCACGGTGGCATCCTAATCGCTGAGGGCGGGACCGCCGCACCACTGGCTGCAGGTCCCAGCACCGCTAGGGTGGCGGGCGGACGGAAGTCCCGCACCATTCCTAATGGCACTCTTAGCTATGACAAGGGTTGTTTAGAAAGTAATCAGACTTACAAATATGGAACACAACTTCATGAATGACACCAAGACCACTACTATCTTCAGAATCACGGATGGGGCTGCAGTGCCATTGTGCACCTCTTTTGAAATTCCAAGCACAATTAGGGCTCCTAAACATTCACACAGGTCAATGAAACATAGCAGTGTTTTACATTTCTACATCACCTTCCAAAATGATTACATATTTGTTCACCCTCAAGAACAATAGATATTTGTCAAATAAAATACATACTCTAACTTTTGGAACTCTTCAATCAGACTGGATTTCTGTCCCGGAGACATTCTGGCAAAAACAACACCTTTCATTAGTAACTGTGAAAAAAAGGAATACAGAAGAAAAATATATGTGTAGAGGGAAAACCAACAGCCGCACAAAGAGATATCTAAACATAGATGCAGGTGTTTTTGAACAAGAACAAATGTGTTATGCATGTGTTATTTATTTAGAGGTAATTACAAACATTAGTTAATCTACACTGCATGGTGTGGTTATAGGAAAGCCATCATTTTTTTCTTTGATTACCCCCATTTTGTGACAGATGCTGGTGGATACTGACCGAAGAAGTGCCCTGGGCTATGCGAACCAGGCCCAGGGTCAGTGCTCGGTGCACCACAGGTTTATGGTAATTGGTATAATTCTAATTGATAAAGACAACTTACCTGTAAGTCCCTGGTATATGGTAGGCCTTATAGGTTTAGAGACTCCAGTGGACTTAATGCACTTAAGGGTGTGCTGCTGTCTGATGTCATTTTAAAGCCAGACTGGTTTAAAATAAAACTAGGTCTAAATACGACTTAAAAATGAAAGGTACTTCCAAAGTCCAAAACTACCTTTGTAAGATGTATACGTCACCCCTAAGGTCCACCTAGGTTCCCCAAGGGTAGGGTGCTTTACATAAAAAGCAGGGACATTTTAAATGATTTTTTATTGGCCCTGGTAAGGAAAAACACACAAAGTTGTTTTTCCCAACTGTAATACTGCTAGCCTCATAGGCTAACATGGGAAGGCTTTATTAAACCTACTTAGGTCTAACTTTGTTTGGAGCTAGCTAGACATATCATTCAAGCTAATGAAAAATGGTTACAATAAATCCAACAACTTGCCATGGTTAGATTTATTATTATTATTACAGGAAAAGTAGTTTTAGAACTTGCTATCTTAGAGTTACCTTTGGCGGCCCTATAGCTGCCTCTGTCGAATGGTCCGCTGCTCTCTGAGTGGAGTGAAGGGACCTCGGACTGAAACAATGCAGACATTTGAAGGGAGGAGAGTGGCTTCCTTCAGAAGCCTTGAAAGGAAGGGGCTCGGGTCAGTAGCTGGACTTCAAAGGCAGGAGCCGCTGTGGAAACCAGATATCACAGGACCCAGACGATCTCCGCTCCCAGATCTCTAGCAAGATGGGAGCCTCCTAACTATATTAGGAGAGGGGCTGGAAGGGGAGTGTAGTGAGTTGATAGCCACACCTTTGGGATGGATTACACAGACACACACACCGAGGAAAGAATGTCTCCATTTTGATTTTTGGAAGAACAGTGCATTCTGGGGAATAAACATGCCACAGTTCACAGAAAGTGGTCATAGCAGAGGGGGGTAGTTTTACCCGCATTGGTTGAGGTGCCCCTCTCTCCTACCAGCCCCGAATGGGCAATCAATATGGGCGAGCCGCAGGAGCTCCTCAGGCGATGGCCTTAAAAGAAGTAGAGAAGAAGGACTGCCCTGCTGGACCCCTGGACCTGTCAATGTCAATGTCAATGTCATAGGATCTTATACAGCGCACATATCACCGTGAGGTCTCCTGGCGCTTCAATTCTCAGCCGGCCTAACTTGGTCCTGTGCCCGTCCTGTGCTCCCTAATGATCAGATTGAGCTTGTGACTTTGTCCCGGTCCAATGCCACCAGATATCTTCAGTTGGCGCCTTTTGGTGCTATTTTTACCTACATCTTTAAAAATTCATATCTCTGGTTTCCTACATGGGATTGTTGTCATTTTTGTGCTGTTTAGAAGAAAAAAAATATTCATAATTTTAAAAATTGGTGTTGAATTTTTATTGTGTTGTGTCTTGTATTCAAGGTTTTACACACACCTTTCTCCTGGGTTAAGCCTGACTGGTCATTTGCTAAGCTACCAAGGGCTGAGCAAGGATTCATTTTCTGAGACTTGACTCGATCTATTAGTGAATGTGAATCCGTGATTGTTGTATGAGGGTGAAAGAGGTTCTATTAAGTTTAGCTAGCAGGGACTGTGGTCTGCATTCCGTATGCAGTTCACAATCATCCTCTGCATTCCCTCCGCTGCCCATAATGCCTCTCCACATTCGCACAGCTACCCTCAATCGATTTATGTAAGCTCTCTTCAGTTTTTAGTAACTTCTGTATTAAACCATCAGCCCAGAATGATGTCTTTCATTCCTTACGTTGCCCTCAATCACTCCTTCAATTACATTTGAAGTTCTGACTCAATATGTGGATTCCTCAAGGAGTCCTTAACCACTCCCTGTTTTCATTCACCAGTCTGGAGTATACATTCCCTCAGCAGCAAAGAGTCATTTTCTGGATTCATTAACTAGTTTAGAGTCTACGGGACACATGCATCAATCCCGCATTTTGCGATGTCTAAATAGCAAATTTTACCGCTTCGCTATTTAAAAATCGCAAAATGCAATGCATGTAGGAATCGCTGAAAAAATGTGCTTCCATAAACTTCTTTAATTGCGAATCGCAAATTGCGTGTCACAAATAAGGAATTAATTCCCATTAATTTCTACAGGCCTGGAGGCCCATTGGAATGAATGGGAATTGCATGCGTAATTTGCGAGTACTCCATAGGTATTCGCAAATTACGCATGCAATTTCAAGGGTGAGTAGGTTCTAAAAGGATACCCTGTTGCACCCCTTGAAGTCCCAGTTTTACACATGTTGTATACAGACATGCCCCAAGGGCAAGTGTGTGTGTTAAATGTGACTTTGAAAAATGCACTTTGGTGCATTTTTCAAAGAAATAGCAATTTACCATCAACTTTAGTTTGATGGTAATTTGCGATTCCTAATAGTAAAAGCGCAATAAGTTTTTATTTAATGCTTTGCATTTAAGGAATCGCTATTTGCTATTCCTTAAATGCAATCGCAATTAAAGTAATCGCAATTTAAGTGATTCCTTAAGTTGCGATTTTTGCATTCGGGATGATGCATCTCAAATGCAAAAAAAATTGCGGTCGCAAAGCGGCATATTTTGTGAATTTGCCCCATTGCCATCGCAAAAAACAATCATGCATGTGCCCCGTATTCCCTCTGCACTCAGTTTAATAATAAACCACCTACAATCTATATTCCCTCCGCAGCATGGACTTACACCCTGCATTCAGTCGCATACAAGAATTGGTTTCTTCGTTTCCTCAGATGCCGTGATTCTTTTCCTACCTTCAGAAACCTTCCTTACTCCCTGCAAAGCCTCAGCTTCATAGAGTCACTCCTACCATTCTCTCTTTGCAGCTTGGAATAACATATTCCATTTCCTTTTTACCACTCATAATGACTTCCTATATTCCATCTGTAGCTCATAATGGCTTCCTACATTGCCTAAATAGATGCACATTTCTCCTTCAATTCACTCAAGAGAACCAGACTGCAGCAGGTTACTTCATAGAGGTGGAAGAAAGACAACATGCATCTTCCATTGAATAAAATATCTACTGGTTTCTGTTTGGAGCTATGTTAAGAAATCACACCTCCTCCTGATAAAATGTCCCTCTTGAATTGGGAACGAGGTTAAGTATCCTTTCACACCTGCGCGGGGGTGTGACGAACATGAGCCAGTCAGATAGTCGCAATATACCTTGCGTACCCTACAGTGAGCATGTGCATTGCATCTGAATTGAGCCTACCTCCTGATCCCAGGCCTCCATATCTCCTGGCTAATAGCCATGCAAGGTAAACTATATGCCTCGGCTCGGCTCATCAACAGACTCATGAACTTAAATCGCATCATCCTACTCTGATGAAATGTCTGCGGGTCTTTCCCCTTCCACGCTTGCCTCATGTTCAGGATTGGCTGCATAAACTAGAAGGTCATCAGAAACAAAACCCCGGCCTACCTGACCAACAACTAATGGTCTGTGGTGGACAATGCAACACTAGAATCGAGGAAATTCCAGACTAGAAACAAGAAAATCCAGGAAGAAGACCAGAAAGCAGGCTTTCTTACTCCATGCAACCAAGATCTGGAACAACATCCCCACTGACATCAGAACTGCCCAACCCTTCTGCAGTGCTCAAAGCAACTGGCAATCACATCATCCTTCAATGAACACTGTCATCTTACCATAGAGTCATCCTCCCTGCCTCTTCTGAGTAGTTATGTCTTATAATATATAGGGCCTTGCCCTTTGTTTCAATAATGTGTTCATTATCACCTATGAACATACTACAATGAGCCCAACACATATACAATTGTAGGATACAACTCCCTTCCTTTGCTGTGGACTAACAGTGCATGTCAACAGTATCTCTCTAAGGTCATTACTTGGCAGGAGGTGTCCCTAGGTCAGATCTCAGACCTATCAAGGTTGGATCTGGTGATTGTCCTTTGCATTTCCTGCCCCCCTTATTGTGGTGAGACTGTTGGATTAACATATGCTGGTGTTATCATATCCCTGGCGTTCCTTGCACCGAAGGGAAGCACATATCCTTGTTTCAATAATTACTGTTGAAATGAACTCTTGCCATCCTCTTCGAAGTCTCTACCTACCACGGGCACTCTGATGTTGATATTTCCCTGGAGTGCCCTTATTTGCTTCTATGCCCTGAAGAAGTCCATCTGTCTGGATGAAACGCGTCGGCTGTTCTTTTCAATCATGGCTTGTTTTTAATATATCTCGAATAAAAGAAGATATTTGAAGAAAAATGTTCTAGACACGGACCTGATAATTTGTTATGTGTCTGTTTTGTCTTCTTGTTAAGTGGTGCACGTGTGCTACTTTTTGAAATTGTTAAAATCCGGTATTGGATTGCACCGTTGCAGTGGGTGCATCAACAGGGTGCACACATAATTCGTGGGAGACTCCCACCATATGTATATTAATTAGGGATGGCGGGTCATATGCTAGGTCCTTGTAGGGTCCACTGTCAAAGCTTGTTTCATTTGCATGTCAACAGTACTTAAATAACACCCTCATTACCTACTACCCAACAGCATATGTGTAAAACCCTGCTAGCCATGTGAACTAAATAGGGATAAGTAAACTTGCAGAAATATTTTTCACGACATTTAAAGGAAGTCTGTTTTTTGAGTAGCAAAGCTACAGCACAACTAAATATTATACTTGAGCCAAATGTATGTATTGGAAAAAAACCTATAAAACAAACACTCAGTTATAATGTCACATAATAATCTGTTATTTCATTTAAAATCAGGATATGGATTTACAGGTAGTTAAAAATCTTACATCACATGATTTAACTTACATTGGAATCAATTTAACAAGCATATATTTATAACATGTGTGTGTACTGCTATAGAGTTGTTAAAAGCATAATTATTCCAAAATCATCAAGCATGCTACTGTCAAAGAGGTGTAAATGGAACTCAGTTTGATTATTCATTTACCTCTCTTTCGACCCTTGACCCCCTCCCCCATTGGTCATGTGGTCAGTTGGCAGTGCCATGTAAGGACATTGCTCTTTCAATACATCTCATAACTCTGCAGCGGTCTGTACATAGCAGAATGTCATATAATTCCATGTACAAAACCTCATAACACAAATAGCACATAACAGGGCACAACATAACAATAAAGTAAGCAACCCTGCAGCCACACTACAACAAAACAGCAGAACAGTGCAAAGATGCAGCACAAAAAAACTGCAGCACAATCATCAACAGAGCACATCAACGTTGCAAATAAATTCTTCCGATGAATACGTAGAAACATACTACTCACACATTACCACCTCCAAAAAAGTGCCCTGATAATACAGTGGTAAATGTTCTTTGCACCACTCATTACCTTAACTTACCACCAAGCACATAAAGTAGCATCAGTCAAATACATTTTCTGAACTGGCCCAAAGTGTTTCCTCCTCAAATTAATATTTCAAATGTGTTATTGCCTCGGATATGATCCCGGGCCGCTATGTAAGTGCCACCTCCACACACTGACATTAGTTTATCTCTGATCTGTGTCCGCACTGTGGGATGGGAAGACACTGGAACCCCATTGCACTGGAGTGCTGCTCTCCACTTTGGAATCCTATCAACACAGATGAAATGAGTCCATTGCATGGAACTGGAAGGAGGGTGGGTCAGTGAGATAAACGCGGCTAGAGTATCAGCAGAAAGAATGCCACCAAGGGTAAGGAACCTTTTCTTCTAATGGATACTTCTAACGGCAGATTCCTCCCACTTCAATAGGTGGTGGCTCTGTGGAGTGGCTCAGACTGGGAACACCTGCAGGACAGACTCGGCAAAATGCTCCTCCAGCCAGATATTGCTATCCAAGCAGAATAGTTTCATGAATGTGTGAACTAATGCCCCATAGCTGCCTGGCAGATACCCAAGACTGCTGCACCGCTCATCAGTGTCTCTAAAGGCTGAATGTTACAGGGAGAAAACCATCCAGCAAACTTCTCCTAGCGTCCCACGTAAACTGTCTTTGTGGCGGAACGACCGGCTACTAAGATCACACCAACTACTTCAGGAGGAAGATCGAAAGCCATCCACAGTTGTCGCTCAGTCTCCATGGTTGATGAGTGGGCTCTGATGCAGGACCCTGACCTTCTGCTGCGACAGGAGGTACTCCCAAGGGCAGCCGGAGGGGTACTCCTGAAGGTAAACCAGGAGCGGAGGACAGATACTCACGGCCAGTAGTTCTGGGTACCACACTCTCCTTGTCCAATTCCTGGTCACTAGGATGGCTTTGGAAGGTCCTTCTGGTCCTTCTTGTTCTTCTTGAAAGGTGTCTCTGAGTGAGATCTTCCTTGGGAACTTCAACGTGCAAATGTTTTGTCACTGTACCTACTCGGTGGTGGTAAAAAGATTGACCCATGGATGACCCCATGGTTGGAACATGCCCTATGACACTTCGGAGTGAAGCCGCCAATTGTGATCTGCTAGGCAACATTGGCAGAGTTCCTCCGACACAGCATTTGAATAACCTGCTCTGTGGTGTGCACTAGGGAGATGTCATCGCCAAACAGCCACATCCGGAGTCACAGGTCATCCTTGCACAGAACTAACAACACCCCTTTTGTTGCAGTATACAGTAGTGTTATCTGTGAGAACCTGCATCCGTTCTCCCTTATTGGTCAGGAACAACGCCAGGTGATTCATCCACAATTCAGCAAGTTTGACCGAGTCCATGAACCTCCACCCATCGCCGATTACTTCTACCCAGCAACAATGCATCTGCCGCCACCTTCAGCTATAGGTGGGACAGGAAAGCGGGTCCAGTTGTGGTGTAGAAGCTGCCACCGTAGGTGTTCTGCAGTCTCCTCCAACAGTCGGATGGATTCCGAAAGGTGCTGAGCCAACAGAAACTACAAACAACACTGCAGAGCCCTCCTGTGCCATCTGATGTGGTCCACCAACACACTATAAGAAGCCAAGAGGTCAAAAAGGCTCTGGGCCACTTTCACTGACACCGAGGTCAAGGACCTTAGCCCGAGGGTCCTGGGCTCGTCGAGGTGGAGAGATGCTTCGGGAAAGGTGCTGTTTTCCTGATAGTTCCAATGAAGTGGAGTCTTTGTACAGGCGCCAGTGAGAGTTTGGGAAGGTGATCAAAAGCCCGATGATGTCCACTGGTCTCCTGTCGCCCAGAGGTGGTTTAAGACTGTTTGATGTGAGCCAGCCTTCAGCAACCAGTCATAAAGGCATGGGAAGACTGGCATACTGATAATGTGTTCCTGTTGCCTGCGTCGCTTTGATTATATGGCCTGGTATTTGTGTCTGTTCCATTCCTGTGTCAGTCCTCTCATGTAACGTCACTGGTTCTATTGCTCAGCGCTCTGACACCTTCGGGTAAAGTCTGCGCTTTGTAAAAATGCTTTAAATAAATAATGAAATAAATATTCCCAACCTCTACAGATGGGCAGCACCCCACCATCACCCCTTTAAACACCCACGGTGCATTGATCAAGCTGAAAAGGAACACTGAAAACTGAAAGTGCTCTTGGCCTAAGTGACACTAAAGGCAACATCTGTGCTAAGGCAGAAGGATGATGTGAAAATAAATGTTTTTCAAGTCCAATGCCACCATCCAGTGGCCTGGGTCCTAGGCAGGCAGACTGGGGCCAGGGCGAACACTTTGAAAGGAAGATCAGAATGCAAAGATCTAGAATAGGGAGGAGGCCTCCATCCTTCTTCCACACCAGCAGGGGAACAACCAGTTCCAAGCTCAGACATCAGCATCCTATTGTTGGAATGAGTGGATAAGACGTCACTGAATACCATGATATGTGTGGGCCCGACAATACCAATAAATGCAATGTCACCATATGCCATAACCTGTGTCCGCATAAGAATGTCAATACCCATAAATGCAATGTCACCATATGCCATAACCTGTGTCCGCATAAGAATGTCAATACCCATAATGCAATGTCACCATATGCCATAACCTGTGCCTGCATAAGAATGTCAATACCCATAAATGCAATGTCACCATATGCAATAACCTGTGCCCGCATAAGAATGTCAATACCCATAAATGCAATGTCACCATATGCCATAACCTGTGCCCGCATAAGAATGTCAATACCCATAAATGCAATGTCACCATATGCCATAACCTGTGCCCGCATAAGAATGTCAATACCCATAAATGCAATGTCACCATATGCCATAACCTGTGCCCGCTTAACAATGTCAATACCCATAAATGCAATGTCACCATATGCCATAACCTGTGCCCGCTTAACAATGTCAATACCCACAAATGCAATGTCACCATATGCCATAACCTGTGCCCGCATAAGAATGTCAATACCCATAAATGCAATGTCACCATATGCCATAACCTGTGCCCGCTTAACAATGTCAATACCCATAAATGCAATGTCACCATATGCCATAACATGTGCCCGCTTAACAATGTCAATACCCATAAATGCAATGTCACCATATGCCATAACCTGTGCCCGCATAAGAATGTCAATATCCATAAATGCAATGTCACCATATGCCATAACCTGTGCCCGCTTAACAATGTCAATACCCATTAATGCAATGTCATTGTGTGCCAGAATCTCTGCCCGCACAGCAGTGTTGATACCAGAAGTAACAATGTCCATGTATGCCATAATTCCTGTACACATAAGAATGTCGTAACCAGTTGAAACAATGTTGATGTACTCCATGAAATAAGCACGCATTACTATGTCAATATCAATAAAGACATTGTCAATGTACGTTATGACAACTGTATGCACAATGTTGAGAATGTCAGTAATAGTCATATCAAGGAATCCATGTTATTTTCAGAAATTCCTATGGACTCAGATCACTGCTGTCAGATTCACCCAAGGTGACCTCCTTATCAACCCAGAGTTAGAGATAAGTGGTCAGACATGTCTTGCAACCCAAACCCACGCCTATTTAGTGATTGATCGCACATGTGCTCTCACTTAGCCCAAAGACAACGCGCATCCAGGGAAAACCTTGCTCGATCCCACAGATGGATAGTTGCACCACAAACAGGTGTAAGAAACTTGGCCCAATAAAACACATTTGGCCAAAGGCATGTGTTGTTCCCCGAAAATACCACAAAGCTAGATGGCACATGTAGATAGGAACACTCAGCCAATCAGGACATGACATGCAGACCACATTTAGTGATCACGCGCTCCCCACACCAGACATCTCGACACATACACACTGGCCCACCGAGGTCGAGAGCCATCTGTTTCCTTATCAGATGCCCAAACTTGGTGAGTTATGACTGAAATGCTTTTTCAAGAATTCAGAAATGGGAAACATCCTTTACAAAGCAACTATAACAACGCACTGCCATTACAACGAAACGATTGCAACACAGGATCCATTACAACGCATGCCATTACAATGCATGCCATTACAACGCAGCTGCTATTACAACGTAAGTATTTAATTTAATTTTAACCCCTACACCATTCAACACTTACCCTACAATTACGCCCTCTAGAGTTAGAATAGTAATTTTAACCCCTACACCATCCAACACTCACCCTACTATTACGTCCCCCTGGAGTTAGAATAGTAATTTTAACCCCTAAACTATTCAACACTTACACTACTATTAAATTTCCATTAATTTAAAAAACAAAAAACTTACCCATACTTACGTTGTAATGGCATGCATTGTAATAGCAGCTATGTTGTAATGGCATTCGTTGTAATGGCATGCGTTGTAAAAGTTTTGTTGTAATGGTATGCATTGTGAAAGTATGCATTGTAACGTCATACATCCGCAGAAATAGTTTTATAGTACCTCACAAGATGTATACATTGTCAGCTGAAACTTGTACAAAGAGAGACTTTCCTCAGATGTACTCTGTTGAGACTCACCGGGCTGCTGCGTTTAACCCCTCCCATGCTGGTGACAGAACCGGTGCATCACCAGCCTCGGTCGCGCTGTGCTGGTGACGGAGCAGTTCCGTCACGGCCCGCTCGGCGCGCCTGGCGGCGCTAATTCCGCACCTGTGCTGGGCGTTCTATTGAGCGGGCGGGGCCGTGACGGAACCGCACCGTCACAAGCACAGCGCGCCCGAGGCTCGTGACGGAGCGGTTCCGTCACGTGCATGGGAGCACCGCGCGGCCCCCCTCCCCCCTAGCACTGCAGCGGAATTGCAGCCGCAGTGAAGGGGTTAATTAAACCAACTTGTTTCTGTTTTGCCAAAAGCCTCGTCTTTTATTTTTTTTAAGGTAAATTCATATGCGAGCGACAGTATATATGGCTCCTTTCGCTTAAACTTTTTCTCTGAATATAGATAAGTGGTCCTCCAGATGATGGTGTGGTGAGGAAGGCATGGGTGGTTGCCACAGAAACAGGACAGAAAAATTGCTCTGCATGATTTGGAGCGCCCGCTGGTTGAATGCTCTGCTCTTCTAACCATGGAGGTAAAAAGCGATGCAGCTTCCCAGTCGCTGATCTGTGCTGCTGAGGGTGACTAAAAGTGGTTTTGTGTTAGCTATGAGGGATGGGGCAAGGGATAGGTAAGTTAGTTGCCCCTTGGGGTCCAGACGTTGGCAGCTGAATCTCTAGGCTTCTGCCAGTACCCCCCTCTGAAGCAGTTAAAGAGGCAAGACTACTGGGGAAAGTGCCACAAACGACAGTGCTATTGCTTTGCTGTACTTAAAGTGTTCTAGCACTGAGTCCACTTAATGTCCAAAAAGACAAGTCCCATGGAATGGCAAGTCAATGAGATACTGCTGGACCTCACTCAAAGGTCTGCTGGAGCATATCCAAACATGGCGCTGAACACCACAATGGTTCCCATGGCTCTACCCGGGCATTTGGTAGGGTCCAGGTCTAATTTTAGAGATTACTTTGAAGCATGTTGCTTGTCTTTTGTGAACCACTAAACATTAAGTCGGACATCAATTGAGACCATTGGACAGATGTCCGCCATCCTTTACCACAACGCATGTAAGTAGCTCCCTCGGAGACGGCTTATACCTACTGATTTCGGAGCAAGGCTAAGCAGGGAGAAGGTTTCTTTGCGAAAGTCTCCGTGCATTTTAACTATCCCAGGTGTAGTCGGGAACAAAATGGGGTTCAGTCGGCTGGTAGAGGTTTGTACCACCAGGTCTTCTGGTGAAGGATGCTGGAGGTAGGATCACCCATGGCAGACCTGCACCGCCTTGCATTCTGCCTGTTCACGGGAGGGAAGTTCTTGGCTTTGCCCAGGGGCCCAGGGGCCCAGCAGAGTTACCACGAGGGCCTTGTTGAAAGGACAGAGAGGTTCTTGCGTTGTCTTGCGGTGAAGGACCTCTATTTAGACATTGTCCTTGACCACAGTAGTGGGCAGTGTGAGGCCTAAACCCTCTGCTGCTCTGCTGATGACAGTGGCAAGGAAGGCAAACTATTCTGTAGCCACATTAGGTAAAGTGAGTGAAGGCCAGTGCTAGGGTCTGATGATGTGTCTAAGCTCTGGCACCCTGGAAGCTTAAAAACTGGATTCCATTACACATTGTGTTCCGGTGTCTTCATTGCTATCATCAGTACATTTATGAAATTGTTGTGGAAGCGATTCAGGGTCACTGTATGGGTCCATGTGAGGTCAGTGAGATGACAATAGATGTTGCCCTGGGTTTATTTTGGGCTCAGGAGGACTATCGAATCTTACTCAAGCATCGGTGGTCTTGGTGCCAACGTCGGGGATGACCTAGGGGCGGAGTGAAGTGGTAGAGCCAAGGATGGACCTGCCAGTGATAAACAGATAAGAGGCCAGCTCGGATCCTTGGGGCCTGAAGGGTAGCCAAAGGGATCCAGTTTGATTCACAAGATTGGGTCCATTGCCTCCTTAAACTCCCATATTTGCTGGCAAATCGGGCAGGATTGAAAGGAGGGCTGCAATTGGTTCCGTTGGGATACTGAGTTTGCCGCTTAGAGGTCCCCAGGTTATCTTGCAACTCTCAATGGTGAATGAAGCAGGATGAAGGGGAGACTTGTTAGAATTTCTGTGTTTCTTTGATTTCTTGAACTTACCTGAAGAGCTCAATTTTAATGACAAGTGTTCATGAGATTGGCCTTGGGATTGTGAGCACATTCATGTCCCTGATTCCGACCAGGACTGTGCCCTTTTCTGACTACCTCTATCTCCCCAACCTACAACTTGGCACATTTGTCATGTGACACCGGGTCATGCTAGGGACCCAGAAACCAGAGACATGACATTGTGAGGGTCCGACACTGACATCTGTTAGGAGAGGACATGCCCCTAGCACACCAGAAAACCATTTGAAGGGACAATTCTGCAAAGTCTGACAGAACTCAAGGGAGCAACATCTGGAACCACATCAGAAGGCCCAGAAAGAAAGGAAAACACCTGAGCCTGCAGAGATGGTGGATGTGTTGGGGCCACAATGTCACTTATGAGACCAGCCCACCCTGACATGCAGCTGCAAGACACCAGCTACTCAAGCGCAAGGCAATGACTGAAAACAATCTCCAGATGCAGTCTGGCACCATGGGACATTCACAAGGTGCAATAGCTATGGTTAGAAGTTTTCATAATGAAGTAAATGTTTGACACAGGGAATTGGAACACCACAGAGCACAGGCTAACTGAGATGGGGCTCCTGCCACACAGTGGGGTTGGTGCCAACAAGCCAACACCATTGTAAGCTCATTTCTGTACAGATAGAACATTCATGTGCTACAAACTCCGCTATTCAGAAACTACATCTGTGTGGTAGCGTGCCTAAGAACTGATCTTCCACAGACACATTTTAAAATCATAACTAGTGTATGCGACTGAACATAAGTTTTTCCTTACAATACTTACTTTTGGAAGCATGCTGTAGAAATGCTGCACTATGACCTGGTAAGATGTCCCACTCATAGCAAAGTAGTAGTCATCCACTGGATAGTTACAAGTTGGTCCCTCACCGTTAATCAAGTGCTCCTATCGAAGAAATCAAAATTATTTTAAGATTTGTAAGCAAAGGGCAAAGAAAAGATAATAGTGGGATATATGGACAACTCAGCGGGCGGTGCTGAGAGCACCGCCCGCCACAATGTTAAAAATGCGGGATGCGCCCGCCACTGTGGCGGGCGCATCCTAATACCCCCCACGGGACCCCCGCCATATGGCGGCTGGTCCCAAGTACCATGAGGATGGCGGGCGGGCAAAGTCCGCCCGCCATCCTAATGGCCCCCAAGTCTCTGCAGCGGCCGGCCTGGTACATGTTTACAGGGCTACTTAAGTGGGTGGCACAAACAGTGCTGCAAGCCCACCAGTGGCATTTAATTTATAGGCCCTGGGCACAGGTGGGGCATATTACCAGGGCCTTAGAATTAAATTAAATATGCAAATTGTGGATAAGCCAATGTTACCACATATTGAGGAGACACCACGAGCACTTTAGCGCTGGTTATTAGTGGTAAAGTGCACAGTCCTAAAGCCAACAAAAACAAATTGAGCAGAAAAGGGGAGGGGTAGTATTTCAAAATATTTTCTATTTGGTGTCATTAACTTCCTGCCTCCATTCAGGTTTATGGAAATGAGCCGCACAGCCTGTGAGCCAATTGTAGTCCAATTGTGTTTTCCATTTCAAAGTCTTTATTACCCCTGTGGCATGCCAGAATAAAGATGAAGGATGATCCTTTATTCTTAATAGGACCAGTAATAGCATTTCTTTATTTATGACTTATTTTACGTTTTATTGGACTTTTAAAATTACTTACATTTGTGGGAAGAGTTTTCTCTTATTTTCTCTTTTTAATTGTACTTGTCCTCTTTATACCTGTTGTTATAAAATAATACTTGTATCTTTCATATCTCCTGTTATATTGTACTATCTGTATTTTCTGTATGTATTGTGCCTTGCATGATTTGAACAAAGAATGGTGTTGAGCTACTGTGCATGTGAGTGTGAGTGCTCATCTCTGGCACTTGAATGACTCCACAGCTGAGAGGGAGTGCATTTACTACTATTTACGAGCTCTTTATTGGGTGTAGTAACTTTATAAGTGTAGTTGATGAATAGGAATTGGCCAATGCGTGTCTGCATTTGCATGTCTCTTCCTGTACCCCACCTGTTTTAGGATGAAGAGCTCCCCATTTCCCAGCCTCTCACACTGGTCCCTTCTGACATTGACTGACAGATGTCTATCACCGTGTGCAGAGAGATATGAACATGTGGCAGAGACCTCGACACAGAGAACACAGAGGTGGCAGAGGCAGCGGTGACTGTCATCTCATAGTTCATGAGCGATACCACTGTAGTACTTACTACTTTACGTGCAACAACACGCAGGGCTAGAACCCGCCCCTTTCTTTTAGTCAGAGAAGATCCACATTTCACCTTGAATGCTGCAGACACGTTTGCGTTGCGGTGCAGCCACATGAATGGCCTTCAAAGGAATTGTTTGTGTTTACTTTACCCCACTTTGATTATAACAAGCAATGGGCAAGATAGAGCAGAGGGGCCACACAGAATCCATGTAGGTCCTTCCAAGGAAGAGGAGATACTCACCTTTCTTATGTCCTTGTCGTCCAGATCGTCCTCCTGTGTCCGCAGTATGATGGAGGCGGGCGCGGACCCCTCCGGCGCGGTGGCCTCCACCAGGACCCGTCGGCTTCCTTCTGGGACCATCCCTGACGTCTTGGCGACAGTGAGAGAAGTCTGGAGATTGTCACCTGTGAAGAGCAGTGAGACTGGTCTGTAAGCATGGTCTGCAGAGAGCGAGGCAAAACATCTGTGCTTCAATCCGCGGGTACAGATGGGTCCGAAGCATGGCTTCTGGAATCAGCCGTGAAACTGAGTATTAGGGCCTGGAGCTGAAAAGAGTCCACCTCTTCCCTCAGGACCCCACACCCCTCAACTCGCTTGCTGAGTGTGCCTTTACCTTTGCCCCTCAGTTTTCTGTCCTCGAGATTCTTGTACCACAATACTCCGGGCCTTGATATGTGGTGGTTCCAATAGACTCACCCTACCACAGCTCCCCTTAACATACCCAGCTTTGCATTTTATGGTTTAACTTCTCAGTGTTTGGCTAGTAGAAAATCCTGCTGAATTCTGAATCTTTGAACCACTTAAATGTCTCATGTTTTGAGAAAATACATACTTTTGATGGTCAAGTTAGTTGCTAGTACAAGGTCAAGTTAGTTGTTAATATTTAAGCGAGGGAAGACTAAACGCCCGATCCACAAATAGACTTAAGGCTCCCAAAGTTTCGAGTGTGGAGTCTCCACACTAGGGCAGAATCTACAGATGGGACACACCCCGCAGTGCGTCGTACAGTGTCTGCCGTGAGTGTGGAGATCCCGCCAAGAGTGCGGAGACTCCAGACGCAGACCGCGTAGGTAAGAGCGGTGGGTCTGTGGAGGAGGGTGGGGGAGATTTCAACAGATGACAATGAGGGAGAACCAAATGAATAATTAATTTTCCCAGGTGGTCATCTGTTGAAACCCCCCACCAAGCCCCACGCTCTTACCTGCACAGGACGCGGCTGGGAGACTCCACCATGAGTGAGTCGCATGTTCATTTGTGAACCCCCCAAAGTGGCTGCAATCTTTGTAGCTATGAATGACCTTGATGAGCCCATGGTGAGACCATGATGAGACCAGGATGAGACCATGATGAGACCATGGTGAGACCATGATGAGACCATGGTGAGACCATGATGAGACCATGGTGAGACCATGATGAGACCATGATGAGACCATGATGAGACCATGATGAGACCATGGTGAGACCATGATGAGACCATGATGAGACCATGGTGAGACCATGATGAGACCATGGTGAGACCAAGTATTCATATTATTTACATGAGAGGGTGTTAAGGGAAAGCAACCAGAACAGAAAATAGAGAAGAGTTCATTGTTGGCCTCTTAGGCCACTGGGAATGGTAGGCATTGTAGAATGCTAACTCACTTCAATGGTCATTCTAAGGACATGAAATTGTGACTTGCACAGAGTCATTTTAAAAGTCTTCGTTGAGTCTTCTATTGTTATTCATTTGTTAATGTTAATGTTAAGAGACATTTATTTAGCGCACTGTCACCATGAGTTTCCTGGCGCTGATGGGATACTGAGATTTGGCAATAGGAGTTTAGTGAGGATGGGAATAGAGCAGAGTTTTTAAGGATTTCCTAAAAGAAAGAAGGGAACAAGAAGTCTTGAGTGAAAGTGGGAGAGAGTTCCACAGCTTGGGGGCCCGGTGAGAGAAGCTGCGACCACCAGATTTAGTGAGTTTGAAACGGGGGCAGTAAGGAGTGATCATGGACTTCAGGAAAGCAGGGGAGGGACCAGTGAGAGCCTTGAAGACCAGGCAGTGGACCTTAAAGGCTATTCTTTCACTGACTGGTAGCCAGTGGAGTTGATGTAATAAAGGTTGGGCCGACTGCCATCTGGGGAGTTTGAATGCAAGTCTGGCAGCCTGGTTCTGAACGATCTGTAGCCTGGACAATTGGGATTTGGGAAGGCCATGATATATAGAGTTGGAGAAGTCCAGACGGGACATCACCAGAGCTATTAAGACTTGTAGAAAGGCTTCGGGAGTCATTTCTCAAGTTAATAATATTCCCTCAAACGTTTGAAACCATTCTCAGGTAGCCTTATTGTGAAGAATGTTTTATTTACAAATACACAGAAGGTTGATCCGGCGCGGCTTCCCAGCCATCCTCCGGTCCAAAGCCCAGTGTGATGAGGCCATCTCAGACTAGGAGGGTTCAATGCTACAGCTGTTCTGACACAGTGCAAGAGCCTCATTTTGGAGGTGATGGAAAGGATGAAGCTTAGATTGAACCTTATTTCTCAATAGTAAAGCTTCACTCTGTTTGGGGGAGTGGCTAAGCATTAACCAGTTCATGTATAGTATCATTCAGACGTGGAGGTGCCCATGTCAAAGATATCTACTGAATCATCATTAATTATTGAAACCTTGGATCATGTTTGTTTAATATTGAAATGCTGGGAACATTTCATGAAACAAACTATAACACCTGAGCACAGAACTAAGGCAAAGTAGCTGCTGATGATCTAACACTGAAAACAGAGGCTTTCAGAAGTGTAAGAGATTATTATAGAAATCTCTGAATCCACTGAGACAATGGATTCAGAAAGAGACTTCAAGATGGAGAGACGTTCATCTGCCAGCTCTGGAATGCAGGGCAGCTCAGAAGAAGCAGCATTTGCTGGGAGTATACCCAGTGGTGGAAGCTTGCTACTCCAAGCCAAGTGAGTCAATTTGTTCTATAATCTCTGTATGTGTCAGCCAGCATGACAGCAGCACACCCGTTACCTGTCAAAGGCAGGAACACTGGTGCTGACAATACCATGTCATCAAGCCTTATAATCAAAGGTCAGAAATGGCCCCAGGGGGAGGATTTGTGTTGGCAAGGGACCTCAGTATGCTGCCAGACCTGTGCGGCTCCTGCCCAGAGCCACCTGTAAGCACCAACACTGAGAGTCAGTGGAAGTGAAGCGGTCGGTGAACTCCATTGGGAACTAAGACCGAGGCTACTCGTCCGTGCTCTGGTTACCAACCACTGACCTCGAGAGTGAGGCAAGCACTCGATGGACATGGTAACTTCCTCAGTACTAACTTGATCATTGTGTACTTATCTCTTTGCCAAGCCACAACAGATAATTCAACCAAGTGGGACTGAAGCACCCTTAATAAACGTAGTAAGGGCATCCAGGGACAGGTTTATGGATCATAGAACCAGGGAAGCTGCTTGAAGCGAAATACTGTGAGTTCACACCTATACCCGATTTACGGCTGAATATTTGCCTGTATTTAGAACCCCATATTGCGTGCCTTGCAAGTGTGTAGCTGAACAACATTTCCCTTGCGTAGTGTTACATTTTGGTGCCTGATTATAATGCTTCTCCATTTACAAAGAAGATCAAGGGGCTGAAGGTTACTCATTGAGCCCGTTATTCCACTGCTTGCATTCTAAGTCTATAAACCCTCTTATTACATCCCAGAGAAGCTGATGACCTTTCACCTTCTCTACCCTGAGAGTCAGATGCAGAAATTGTGGGCCCCATTAGGATGGCTGGCGGATTCCATCGGTAAAAGGGACCGCCCGCCTTAAGGGCGGGGGTCCCGATGTATGCATTATGATGCGCCCGCCACAGTGGCGGGCGCATCCCTCATTTTTAAGATTGTGGCGGGCGGTGCTCACTGCAACCTGTGGGGGTAATCCGCCCGACATCCTAATGGGCCCCTGTGTGTTTGTGGTCCAGCATACCAGGCCATTTTAGTACAGCCCCAAAAAAATTAGAGGTGAAAGACTCAAACCCCCTGGGTATGACCCAGTAACCACTGCTGCCCCTCGCCCCATAACAGGCTCTGACAAGGGGTTTGTTTCTCAAATAATAAAGAGCTGATCTGCTGCCACAACACGGTGGCCAACCTTTACTGCATCCTTATAAACTGCTCCCAGCCATCCACAGAGACTCAGCAAAAAACACACCTCTACAAAGTAAGAAGGGATCTTTAAATTGATTGGGGGTTCTGTGCTGCGTGGGCATAGACATGACCTCTACTGCACCAGCAGCTGGCAGGGTGCCCCCCAAACTAAAGTACCCCAAACTATGTCCAAATGGAAAGATGCTGAATGATATCCTCTTAGAAGTTGAGACCCATATAAGGGTTTGTACATGAGAGTCCAAAGCACCACCTGTTTGAGAGCAACACGCATCCTTTTGAAATCACCAGCACTCCATTGACGACAAATCATCAAGGCGACCCCAGAAACTTTCTATGGATCTGTGAGGCCTTCTGGTTCCTCAAAGCTGATCACTGAAGCTAAGAGTAACTCTGGCTTTCTAACTCCCCATCTGAATATACTGTAGGAGAGTATGGCTGTGATATATGTTCATGGGGTGTCTAGCTTTGATATGGAACTGAATGCTTTTTGAATATTTTAGATATTTGTGAATGGAAGGGTGTTTCTAAATGTAGCAGAGAGTGGGTAAATATTGACCTTGACATTCTGACGCTGTTGCCTGAACCGTCCTGACTTTCCTTAGAAATAGCTGAAAAAAGGCAAACAGCAGAAACATATTATTGTACATATGGACGTCTGTTATTTGTTATTAGGACCCAAATCTCATCTTGCGTAGGATGCCGGTGCGTAATTGTCAGTTATTATTTTCAGAAATGATGTTCAATGCTCCATGAGATTGCTCAATCCGTACAATATTTTGGGCTACCGTAGAAATGCACAAGCCATTCACACTGATCGTGTCAAGGTTTAGACATCTTAAGTAGTCTAACTGTTCCACTAGGCATTTGAGACTGCACATTCCTGCTCTTGCTGCTATGAATATCTAACAAAGTATTCCCTGATATGGCTCAGACTCTGTATTCTGAATGAAGTCCTCAACGCAAGAACCATTGGAAACCTATTTCCTTTCACAATGTGAATTTATTTCACACTCAGGAATCTTTCTGAAGATGTATGAAATAATGTCATTCCTTCACACCCGTAATCATGATGACCCTAATTTGAGCATCCAGCAGCTCCTGCAAGGCTGGCTTGGTCTCAGCCTTCACTCTATTTTCCATTACAAGAAATCCAAGGAACTCAAGGTCTGACTCAGCTTCATCCCTGAGAGAAAGAGAAACCAGAGAAGTGTGATTCAGATATGTCAAGTCAAGTCAATACAAGCTTTATTCGATTAGTTAAAATCATAAAAGCAGTTACATCACATATAAAATCAACAGTTCATGTCTTAAAAAACATTTCTTATAAAAACAATTCATGTATTTATATTAAAATAGAGCATTTCATAATTAGACTAGCAAGTGGTAATTTTTAACACATTTCAGGGACTGTTTGATTTCTAGACTTAACACGCATAGCAGCAACCAAAAAACTTGCGACCCCAAGTATTACCCTGATGCTACTCAGGAGTTGTGAGTAGCGGAGAGCGGGTCGAACTTGTGTGAACCCTGCTTCTCTCAGGATAGGTATTAGAAACAATCTCCTACATTCATCATAATGGCCGCAAAACATAATAAAGTGCATCAGTGGCTGTTCAGAGAAATTATCACAGCTACAGGGGATAGATGTATCGGATTTTCCCCATACTGGGTAATTCCCCAAGGAATACTAGATGATGTTAAGTCTAAATCTCACCAGGAGATTACGATGGTAAGGACGAGTCAGAATGGTCAAATAGGGTTCCAGTTTAGGGGTGGTCTGAAGTATGTAGTTAGCCCTAACCCCCGATTTTTGGACCTCTAATTCCTCCCGTTCCATCATCACACGTTCTAGGAAATTATTCTTGATCCACAATACGTCACCCTTCGTGATGGTGCTCGGGACAAGGTATAGTTCTGGCCTCCCTAATTTAAGAAAGTTGTTTTTAATGTAGGCCAACCACGGAATTGTATTGACTTTATCCAGCGCCATACAGTCTTTAAGAATAGAATGATTTAGACTGATGTCGGGGTTCAACCAGGTCTTGGCCCAGCAGGTCAAAGGTGCCAGCTGTAATTGGTCACTGATGTAACCAAGGTATGGACTGATAATACTGGGGTTGATTGAGGGACCATTAAAAGAGATCTAAGAGACTTATTTTCTGCCACCTGGACTTCATCTTGTGGCAGATAACCCCATATGGAGGCACCATACCTAGCTATTGATAGGCTTTTTGATTTGTAAACTGCCAGCAGTGCTTCTATTGGACATGAACCCAAGCGTTTAGCAAAGCTCAATAGAGCAGAATTAGTTCTGGTGACAGCTAGGCCTTTAGCATTTAGTTGTGGTCTCCAGGTGCCCCTTTCGTCAAAAAGGACGCCCAGGTAGGTAAAAATCGGTCCTCTGGAAATTTCTTCACCGTTGCAAAGAAACCTTCCAAACTTTACATTTTTGGAACGTTTCCCTGCAACCATGACGTGCGATTTTTTGTTATTTACCTGTAGGTCCAAGGAGGACATAAATGCACCAAAATTTTCCAAGAGTCTCTGCAGCCCTACCCCAGTACGGGCGAGCAGTACTGCGTCGTCCGCGTAGAGGAGTCCCGGCACCATGTACTCCCCCACACGTGGGACGTCAAGAGTGGACTCTTTTGTTGTGTTCTATCTAGGACCCGATCAATATTGTGACCTTATGCCCCTATACGGCTATAATCGATACATATCCCTATAATGGCATGAACGATCAGAGCCATATTTCAGTAACTCATCTCTGCAGCTCATTACAGTACATGACACAGCAGAAGCCACTTCCTTAGATTCCTAGATAACACACCGAGTTCTTTCGACAGCTCAAACCCCCAGCAACCTGGGAAAGCCCCGCTTGCTTTGTTTTGATTACTAATAGAACTCTTGCGAGCACTGTAAGAACGACCAGTTCTTAGTGACATCTTTATTGACGTCTGATGTCCAAAAACTTACGTCAAACTCGGCACCTTTCAGGTATAAATAATACCAACGTTGCCTTAAGCAAACACGATGGTGGTGGTGAATACTGGAGCAGAACAGCTGTCCCTTGCAGAGCCCAGCAGATGCGAGAAGCCCACGGACGCTGCCCCTCCTCTTTGACGCGCTGGGAGAGACGCTGTCTTTTCTCCTGCCGAGAAAATCCAGCTCCGGCGTTTCCAGCCTACCCTTGCGGGTGACTGGAATATCGAGTCCTGAGAGGAGATACCAGACCTCCAACATTCTATTCCAGAGGTATGGTGCTGACTAGACCCTTAGAAAAGAATTCTTGAAGCAAACCCTTGGCAAGACCAACTTAACTTAAACTGATACTTACTTACTCCCTCCCATGTATTCGGCTTAGGTCAGGTACACCAGGGTAGGCATAGTTAGAAGCACCAGTTGAGAACGTTAGCCAAATGTATATATGAATGTATATATTTTATTCATATTAACCATCTTATGGCTAAGAAACCATATCAATGCTTTTACAGTTTTAAAATACCTTTCGCGCTGCGGAGCTTAGCGCAGACGCGATTCACTTGCCTTCTAAACAGCTGACGCCATTACCTGGCAGTTACTGAGGCCACGCCCCCTCGAGGCCACGCCCCCCTCCCACGGTATAAGTAGGCACTGATCACTAGCGTCCTGCCTACACCTTTACTCCTGAGGCGGAAGCCGGGAGCGTTTACTGCTTTCTGTATTTGCTGCTTATTCTTTTTAAAACCCACTTGAGTGTCACGTTTATTGTACTGTTTTAAAATACCTTTCGCGCTGCGGAGCTTAGCGCAGGCGCGATTCACTTGCCTTCTAAACAGCTGACGCCATTACCTGGCAGTTACTGAGGCCACGCCCCCTCGATGCCACGCCCCCCTCCCACCTCTTCCCCCCTATAAAACATGTGCATCTGGAGGAAGCGCAGCAGACGGGCGCAGCGGGAGCGCCGTTTGCGCGCCGAAGGCGCGCCTAAGGCAAGCCTGTCTGCGCCCGTCATCGCCAAGACATCGCCTCTCGCCAGTCCCCCTGCACAAAATCCTCAGCCTAAAATCTGCTATGAAAGAGAACGTCTCCTCGCACTGAATCCCAGCGCCAGATGTGACAAGCTTGGAGGCTGCCTCGGACAAACGGCACTTCACTGTGAGTCCTGTAAATTCACTATACCTAAGCCTAGTTTATCTAGTTGCATAACGACAGCGCCTAACCATTCCCCCCTTCTGGTCCTCCAACTGAATGTCAGATCCCTTGCTAAACACCATGCGGAAGTCCATACTCTCCTAACGGACGAAAACCCAGACATTCTGTTTCTATGCGAAACCTGGCTCCATGATGACCAGACTAGCATCCAGAACCTCACGCTGCCTAACGGTTTCTCCATAAAACTGATAAACAGAGACTCCAGGGCGGCGGGAAAGCTGTTATATATCGAACTGTATATAACTGCTCCTTTACGAAAGAAGACATCTGGGGGTGCGAAAGCGCATGATTTAAGATCTCTACATGCCCTCAATTTGCCCTTTCTGGGCTCTATATCTACCGGCCGCCTGGTCCTTCCGCTAGGTTCATTGATGAACTCCTAGAAATATCTCACACTCTGGTAGTTTCCTCTCCTAACTTCACCATATTGGGTGATCTTAACCTCCATTTTGATTCCACTACTGATCCCTCCATCAAAAACCTGCTGGCTGACCTTACGGCCCTACTGCTAAACTCTCTCGTCCATTCCTCCACTCACATTGCTGGGCATATATTAGATCCTGTTTTTACCAACATCTTAGAGGCTACGGCCGAACCCCCTAAACCTATGGGCTGGACCGACCATTTCCTTATCAGACTCATCCTAACGGCGAAAAAACCGCCCACTAAAACTGCTTCTAATCCCTGCTTTAAGAGGCCATGGCATAAACTCTCATCTGAGGACCTCATCAGAAACCTTGGAGAATTCCACCCTCCTGATAAGAACAGTGACATTAATACAGCCTATGCTGCCTTCCATGACTGGATCGTCACGGGGCTTGACACCATAATCCCGGCTACATGGACCAAAACCCGCAGCTCCCCTACAAATCCATGGTACAATGAGACTCTCAAAACCATGCGGAAGGAGTGCAAAAAAGCTGAACGCGGGTGGAGAAAAAACTATCTGGACAGTGACAAAGCCCTTTACTTGTCAAAACTACGAATTTATCATAAAGCGGTTCGTACCACTCGCGCCTCCTTCTATGCAAAGGAAATCAAGTTAAGCTCTAACCCCACCAAAACGATCTTTAAACTCGTTCAAAACCTCCAAAATAGCTCCAACCCAGTCTCCTGTATTACCTCCTCGAAACAGTGTGAGGACCTTGCCGCCTTCTTCATAGAAAAGGTAAGGAAGATCTACATCACTTTTCCACAAGATGATCCTGATTCATTAAACCCTCTCAACCCTGTGGTTGGTATGTCTAGACTGTCAATAATACCTGACATATCCCTCGACGACCTTGCTACACTGCGCAGACAGGTTAAGTCTGGCTCCCCCACAGATCCTATGAGACCAGCCAAATTTCTGGACTCCCTAGATTTATTTCTCCCCCCCCTTGCCACCCTACTTAATCTTTCTTTCTCCTCGGCTGTGGTTCCCACCTGCTGGAAACTAGCATGGTTCTCCCCTATCATTAAAAAGCCCACACTGGATCCCACAAAGCCAGAAAACTTCAGACCCATTTTGCTGCTCCCATGGGCGTCCAAACTGGCAGAAGCCCATGTAAATAAAGTACTATCCCATCACATGGTGCAAAATCACGTCCTGGACCGATCCCAAAATGGTTTCAGGCCAGGTCACAGCACTGAGTCGGCCTTGTTGACCACCACCGAACACCTCCAGGGCATTTTGGGCGCCGGTCAAAGTGCTGCACTGATCCTGTTGGATCTCAGCGCGGCCTTTGATACGGTCTCACATAATATCCTGCTGAAACGACTTGAGGCCCTAGGGATCGATGAGCTCGCCCTCAAGTGGTTTTGGTCCTTCCTGAAGGACAGGTCCTTCCGAGTTTCAGCCCCACCATACGTCTCCCAACCCCATTCCATCGGACAGGGAGTCCCCCAGGGTTCGGCGCTTAGTCCATCCCTTTTTAACCTCTACGTCCAGCCTCTTTTAGTAGTGGCAAAAGAGTGGGACTTCACGCTGGTGTCGTACGCCGACGACACGCAGCTGGTCATCACTCTTTCTGAGGGCCCATCAACTTTGGCTGCTAAATTCAAGGATGGCCTAGCCGCAGTTGCGCAATGGATGACGCGCAACTGCCTTCAACTGAATGCTGGGAAAACTGAGGTGCTTCTCCTCAGAAAAAACCCCGGCCATTGGAGTGATCATTGGTGGCCCTCTCTGCTTGGCCCCACTCCCGTGCCAAAAACTGTGGTGAAGAACCTGGGCGTCTGGCTGGACTCCTCGCTTAACTTTCAGTCCCACACAAAGAAAGTGGCTGCTACATGTGTGGGTCTTTTGAGGAGTCTCAGTCCGATACTCGGTTTCTTCGACTCCAGAACTCGCCAACTAATCACCCAATCTATTATCCTTGCTCGGCTGGACTATGCCAATGTTCTATTCTTAGGGGCGAACAAAACAGAATTAGCACGGCTGCAACGGGTTCAGAACTCGGCCGCCAGGGCTGTGGTGGGCCTTCCGCGCAGGTGCTCTGCTAGAGCCACCATCCGGAAACTACATTGTCTGCCAATTGAGTCTCGAATTCAATTCAAAACTCTCACCACTGCATTCAAAATTCTTAAGTCAGACGGTCCTGAACTCCTACGCCCGCTTCTAGCACCCTACACTCCCCAGCGCACCCTGCGCTCGCTAGGACAGCACCTGGTGGTGGTTCCCCAACCAAGCTCTGCAGAATGGGCGGCCGTTCCTTCAAAGTTTTAGGGGCAAAACTTTGGAACTCCTTGCCTCTGCATATCCGTACCCTGACCAACCTGACTACCTTCCGAAAGGAACTAAAAACTCATCTGTTCTCCGTAATCTAACTCTCCTGCGGTATTCCCCCTCCCCTCAGGTACTGTTTAGGTTCAGCGCCGGGACGCTCCGTTGCTGGGGCAGCTGTTTTGCGCTTTAACAAATTTTTAACATTAACATTAACAGTATTATTTCGTGATACTCCTTTCACTGTACGCACTTTTCATAATAACAAGTCTTGCAATTGTGGCAATTCATTTCTCTTGCATGAGAAGGAAGACTGTTCAATAAATAATACCTTTTATTGAAAACGCCCATCTCTCTATTCTCTGCATACTGGTGAAAGTAATTCTTCACAACTGACTGAGTGAAATAGCTGTCTATTGTTTCACACGACTCTAGAGATTGACTCTTATTCTGAGGAGCAAAGTTGTCATGTTAATGCGGTTGTCGGAAGCTGAATCCCTTCTTGTCTGAGCCAGGGAAGCTGATCACTTCCTATTCAGTCAATAAAGGTTCCAGTGACCTCTGAGCTAGCTGGCGCAAACCTAAATTAAGTCTAACATAGTCAGTAGAGACCTAGAAGACGGCAGTCCTACGTCTACACTGCTGTTTATGTTATTCCAATGTGCAGGGCCTATAGGGAAAATAGGAACTACACTACATGGCGCCCAACGTTTGGTAAGGCGATTAAACTAACGCAAGACGTTAGAGTAACTCAGTCGTGCTTTTTCACACAGACCCCTTTCTCCCGTAAATACTCCAATAGACGTCTGGAGTGGGTGAAAGGTTAAAATCTGCCCGAACTTAGTAGGAAGAGATTCCTATGTAGAGCTTCTGGTTTATTCAATGTTGAAGGATACGGTGTTCCAAAATATTGTGCACCTAATCTTTGTTTCCTTGGAAACCTGCTCTGCAAACCTTCATTAATACAATGTCAGTAAATGGCAATAGCAATGAAACAAATGAAGTTGCAGTAGATGCGAATCAACAGGGTCCTGATGTTACAGGGATTAATGAACCGGATGCAATTATCATCCCGGTCAACATAAGAAAAACTATAACGTTGAAACTTATAGAAAACAGACTGACATCACAAGGTGGTACAGTCACTTTCGTGATAGAGGCACACGAATATCGGCAGACAGAGGTATTCTATTCTTGGATAAAATTTCCAGCAGCAAACGCTACAACACACGAATTCCACTATTACAAAATAGAGGAACCACCGGAAGAGTACACTCCTTTCGAGGAGATTGAAATACCATTAAAATACCAAGAGCACCTGCTCTGGTTTAAAGGCGCCGTAAAACACAATGATCACATCACCAGGCTCGGTCCACTAGGTAGACCAGGAGCAACGTGGCCGGTTCTAGCCAGCTACACACCACATCCGGACATTGAAAAAATGTCTCGCGAAGAGCTGTTAGCACAGCTAAAAACATTAATTAAAATACATAGACAATTAGTCCAATATTTAATGCGACTGCAACAGTCCAAACAGCTGTTAATGTTCCACAGCTGACCCCTCATCAGGGGAACACAAATAAAATTACACCACAAAACATACAATCATGTCTTGGTAAAACACCCATAAAAAGGGAACAAATTCCTTTCTGGTTAGCACAGAAAATTACTCAAATAGAGGCAGTATTCCCGAATACTACCCCTATTAAGAAACATAGAATTCTGACCATCTGCCTTCCAATGGGGGTCGCACCACATGTGGAAGACTGTGACACTTGGGGTACAGTCTTTGCTTCCATTTACACAAAAACACATGGTGTTCCGTCCATGGCGGTAATACCAGATGTGCTAAAACAAATTCAGAATGAATACGGTCCAGAACCTGCTTTAACTCTTGGTATGAAATTACTGAAAGACTTCAAGCAGGTCTCGGCTATATTACTAGCCAACATAAAAGGAGAAGCAGCATCTGTGGCGATCCACCAGAAATTGAAAGAAACAGATATAACAGATCAACCAATTGAGCTTGCCAGAATTATAGAAAAATGCTATAAAGAATTAGGTAGAGATAGTTTGGGGGGGAAACCTGTGAACCCCAACTACTCGAAAATCCTGAAAAATTATTTATTAAAAATAATCTAAACACTCCAAAAAAGAGCTGGGATGGAAATAAACAATCCACTCCCAAAGAAAAAGTTTTCCAGTCCAGAGGAAGGTCACCGCGACGGAGGGAAAGAACTCCGACTCGAGAACACCAGTCTCCCCAGAGGGAGCACTCTGAAAAAAGATACAACCTTAGAAAAAGGGATAACTTGAAAAAGCCTGATAGATATCAAAGTATTGATACACGTCCCTCTCGATCTTTTTTGCAGAAATCGGAAAGAAGAGGACGGTCAGACCCAGGAGAGCACACCAAGTCCAAAGACAAGGAACCTGCTCAAAGTAAAAAATTACAATTTCCAAGAAAGAAGGTACCCAGTATTAGAGTAATCGAACATGCCGAGAATACTGAGGACACAGCTGAAAAACGGGGAGTGGGCACAGACAATGCTAGACAGTGCAGCAGAAATCACCATAGCTCGCAAGATCCTGATGAGTCCTCTGGAGACAGTGGACACGAATGAATACATTCAAGTGGAAACTGCAGATACCAGAGTTAGCGAACCCCATAAAATATATGAAATAACACTGCTTATAGAGGGAGATAAGACTAGGAAAATAAGGGGTCTATTATGGGATAACCTCTCAAAAGGCTATGACATCCTGCTAGCTGAGAAAGATTGGCCCCCGAAGTTTGTCAGGGAGTGCCCTCATGGCGAAGAAATGATTATGCCTGCCTTATCAAATCACATGCCAATTCACACTAAATACATATATGCAAGGAAATGGGCAGTAGCTCAAGCACCTGCATTATATAAGAATCATGTAGGATGGGATGAGGACTCTCCTCCTCACAAAATCCAGTTAAAAAGTCAACCTACTGCACAAAGGCAGTACCCAATTAAGCAAGAAGCTAAGAAACAGGTCAGGGAGATCTTAGATCAACTTGAATACCAGGGGGTGATTGAAACATGCACCTCTCAAATGAACAATCCTTTTTTTCCTGTCTCCAAACCAGACGATTCATATCGTCTAGTCTTGGACTACAGACATCTTAACTCCTGTTGCAAAAAATTTGCGGTACAACATTTGCACAGTACGGCACTAATGAATAACATAGTTCGGAAAAAATATAAAACAACATTAGACATATCTAATGGGTTCTTTTGTCAAAACATTGCACCAGAAAGTAGGTACTTGACCGCTTTCTCAATAATGGGGTTGTAGTGTAGTTCCTAGTTTCCCACTAGGCCCTGCGCATTGGAATAACATAAACAGTAGTATCGACGTGGAACTGCAGATATTCCAGGCCTCCACTGACTATGCTAAACTTAATTGGGTTGTGTTACCAACTAGCTCAGAGGTCACTGGAAACTTTCTTCTCTGCATAGGAAGTGATCAGCTTCCTTGGCACAGACAAGAAGGGATTCAGCTTTCCAACAACCGTGCAACATGACAACTTTGCTCCTCAGATCAAGAGTCAATCTCTAGGGTCGTGTGAAACAATAGACATGTATTTCACTCAGTCAGTCTAGTGCAGTTTACTTTCATGAGATGTAGAGAATAGAGAGACGGGCGTTTGTCAATAAAGGGTTAACATTTATTGAACAGTCTTTCTTCTCGTACAAGAGAAATGTATTGCCACAATTGCAAGACTTGTTATGATAAAAAGTACGTACAGTAAGATAAGTATTGCGAAATAGAACTGTAAAAGCATTGATATGGTTTCTTAGCCATACAATGGTTTTAAAGTAATAAAACATATATACAGTCATATATACATTAGGCTAACATACTCAACTGGTGCTTCTAACTAAGCCTACCCCAGTGTGCCTGACCTAAGCCTAACACGTGGAAGGGGAGTAAGTAAGTAGCTTAAGTTAAGTGGGTTTTGCCAAGGTTTGTTTCAAGAATTCTCGTCTAAGGGTTTAGTCAACACCATACCTCTGAATAGAATGATGGAGGATTGGTATCGCCTTCAGGGGTCACTCTCGATATCCCAGTCACCCGCGAGGGTAGACCGGAAACGCCGGAGCTGGATTTCTCTGCACGAGAAAGGCAGCGGGTCTCTTCAGCGCGTCGAGGAAGGAGGGGGGACAGCGTCCGCGGGCAGCTGGAATCTGCTGGATGTCTTCACAGAGGGACGGCTGTTCAGCTCCTAAGCGTACTGCACCATAGTTCGCGCTTTAGCAGCGATAATGGTATCAGTAGCTTCACCACCACAGGGACAGCAGGCTGCAGCGACAGAGTGCTAGCTTCACCAACACGGGGTCTTGCAGACAGCTGGCATCAGCAACAGTAGCTCATTGCTTAAGGCAACGTTGGTAATATTTATACCTGACAGGTGCCGGGTTTGACGCAAGTTTGCTGGACATAAGACGTCAATTAAAGATGTCACTAGGAAGTGATAGTTATCAGTTGCTCATTAGAGTTCCATTACTAATCAAAACAAGGCAAGCGGGGATTTCCAGGTTTGCTAAGTTTTTATCTTGTTGAAGAACTCGGAGTGTTAATCTAGGAATATCAGATAGTGACTTCTGCTATGTCATTGCACTAATTGTTCGCAAAGGAAGTGGCAGAGAGCTATGCTGGAATGTGGCTCTGTTCGTGTGAGGCCAGAGATGACTTTTCAGAAAATCGCACTTGAACGGTTATGCCAATATAGGGAATAAATGGATTTATAGCCGAATAGGGGCATAAGGTCACAGTATCGATCAGGAACCTAGATAAACACGCAACACCCACTCCAAGTTTTCATGTCCATCAAATTACTAAAACTAAAGCAATTAGATGCATGTGTAACATTGCCCACCCCAAAATACATAAATGCATTCGAAATAGGCGTACTTGAAATACATGAAATTTAGGTACTGTACGTTTTTTGAAGCATAGAAATCATTCAAAAAATTATTGCATATGAAATCAATGAACGATTATGCATAAAGAATTACACATGAAGTATCTCTGACAGAAGAAGGGCGAGATAAATCATCACATAAAAATGCATTGTAATAACATGTGCTAGAGGCTGGTGTAATATTGTTATGTCTCTAGATGTGTTTAGAAATAGAAGTGTGAAGCTTCTGTTCTCTAAGAATAGTTTTTACGTTAAGCAAAGAATTGTTCGTGCCAAAAAAGGGTCAATATTTAGAAAAATTGTCCAAATCAAAAAAAAAAATTTGTAATGCTTGAACGGGGAAAAACATAGTTCCAAAGCTTTTTGCAGTCTTTGTTGATCAAAACTGAAGGCCGAATTCAGAGTTCATGGGAACGCTGTGTGTCGGAAAGCTTCTTAAAAGTTATTGTTTCTGTACGGGTGAGAACATCGTATCAGACAGGCTCTCAAAGAATTGGTCTACAAATTCAGGTGATAGTTCAACCAAATTAGATAGCGCTGTAACTTGGCAGGTGTGAGAATGATTGCTGTCATCATAGTCGGGACCAGCAATGCTCACAGAACGTTGTACCTGGATGATGTTGCTTTTGTCACTCGCTCCACTGTTACCACTTGGCTGTAGCACAGGAGTCTCCACGAATGCCGTCATCAGGATTGGTAGCCGCTGGGGACAACACAATGCGTGAGCCGTTATGGGACTGAGCAAAGTATCGACGTCCATTGGTACTGCTGATGGAAGTGAAAGACAGATGTCCAACACGCATTCATCGCTGCAAAGCATACACCGTAGCACAGGTAAAATGCAATTTTGCCATGTCGGTCTGAATGAAAGGAACCAGGTCATGTTTAGATCTCTCAGCCTGGCCAATCCGAGGACGTTAGTTATCCTGTCCCGGTAGCGCATTGCTAGGATTGTCTCTTCCATTCCCATGGGAGCTATGTCTGAGCCGAGGCTTGCCATAACGAAGCAGGAGGGTCAAAAATAAAATCCCTGCTACAAGTCCCAAAAATAATGGTATGCCGCCAAAAACAGAGTGTACAAAATTAGGAACGATTCCCAAAATTGCCTGGAAGGGTGTTAGCAGTCCCGTAAAGACTGTCTTAAATATGCCTGGGATGCTTGTTGCACTAGACATGTTAAGGAGTTGGCTGAACATTTCTACGAAATGCACGGGGCAATTTGTTGATAAAAGGTCATGAACTTCAGTAGCTGTCCTTGCAACTAGAAGATCATACGTCTCTTTAGATGACGTTATAGGCACTGTTGTCTGTAAAAGTACAGATTTCATTTTGCTTAATGTATCAATTCGTATAGAATAGAGATTCAGACGAGGCCAGATGGGAGTCACTGTGTCTGGAGGCCCACTCGGAAACAATGCTTGCATACAGCATTTGACCATGGATGTTACTTCTACTAGATAACTTTTCCCTGGCACGAGGCCACAACATCTGTGATCCGTTCTAAGAATGTAACTCCCGTTCGAAAGTTGCATAAAGAAGGGCTCTATCTGAGTTGCAGGTGTGACTAGCTGGTGGCATGAAAGGTTGTTTGAATTTCCATCACATGCTCCGTGTAAATTAATACCCTGACACAAAAGTATACCGCTTAGTGATTGTTTACAGTTGTCACCACTAAGAAATACATTTTTGTCGCTGTCACTGTAGAAAGAATGAGTGTATGGTAATTTCCATTCAGATTTTACATATCCTTTACCCAATTGTTCATATTGGCCAGCAGGTATGTACTCAAGGCACTTTTTAAATCGGAAAGTTGTTATCGGAATTGTGATAATTCCGTGTATTATCCATTCAATGACAGGACTCTCTGACATTGTCAATGGTAATCTCTCGAGTTTTTCGATGCTCAGGATTGTATAGTCTGCTCCTTTCTGTGCCAAACTGATCTGTTTATCAGTAAGGTTAAAACTGGAAAATAATGACGTTGTGTTGATTAAACGCCAAGGCACATAGCCTGAACGAAGATTTTGCAGCGTCCAGCCTAATTCTATAATAGAGCGTAATTGAGACTGGCCATGTTGTAACATAAGCAAATCTCTGTCTATCACATCAAAGGCAGAGGATACAATATTGTCCAATGAATATATTCTGGAAGACAGAGTCATTAACCCGTTGTCTACTACAGAAAGTAATTTCTCCAAATTAATACGATCAATTTCTCGTATTTTTTCAGCAGTTTCAATTTGCTTTACTTTCCAAGCCTCGTTGTAAGCAGCATAGATACTGGTCGTTATGAAACGCTTTTGACGCTGTTTGCGTGGTCCAAGAATGAAATCGCGCAAATCAGCACCATCTTTTAGTAAAGACAAGTGTTGCTTAATTTCAGCCAGTGTGGATGAAGTTAGCCATTCAAGGCAGAGTTTCCCTACACTGTATGTTGGTATAATCCCTGGATGTTGTCTCTGGGAGTATCTAGAGTCTAATCTGGTCATTTTTAACCCCTGTGTTTTATTCAGGAATGTATCTTGACAGCTGTTTGTGTCTGTAGCCCAGATTAACCATTTTTTCCAATCAGGATGTGTTCTGTTGAAATGTAAAATTTGTGACACGTCTAACTCAATATCTGTGGTTGCATTCTCAGGTATTGGCTTTGGTATAGACGGTGTTTTAAGGTCTTTGATCTTAGCTAGGCCAAGACAAGATGTTTGGTGTATTGTGTCATTTAAAAACAACATTTGTTCTGGTATCATGCAGGTTCTAAATAGTGCTTCAATGCCTTGCACCTGCCAATCTTTTGTACCCCAAATTGTTTTCGTTTCAATATTATTTTTCCAATAATCAAAACCAAATGTCATCATTTTGTCATAAAATGCTTCTGAATATATCAATTTAGAATTTGTCTGCATTGTTTTCATTCCTGTTTTATCTAACAGTTTGTAATAAAACGTTTCTGCATCACTGGTGTTAAACCCTGAGAAGTATTTGAATTTCTCAAAAAATGCTTTAGAACTGCTTTTAGGTGGTGTAGAACAATGTTCCCATTGATTATACATAAAAACATTTCTAGGCTGTGCAGATTTATGCAAGTAATGATCCCCATAGTGGGTGTAACAGAATAACTGCTCATAACTAGATGAACCTTGTAAATAATCATGATCTGTGAATCTAGCTGACATTACTAAATCAGACATCATGTCATTAATACTGTTAAAGTCCCAATCATCAGAGAATGTACTATGTTTTACAAAGTCACTTAAGGAAACCTTTAGTTGATGAGGATACTTCAGGATTTCGACCGGACCATATATCTCATAGTCTGTTTTCTCCCATACTACCCCACCAGGTATTGGAATTGCTGTGACATTTACTGTTGACAGTTCTCTTTTCTTCACGTGGGATGATCTGTGTGGTTTCAGGACTAGGTTGATGTTCTGACTTGCTGTGTCCATTGTAATATATTTTCCTTCAATGAATTTTCCCAAACACAGTACCATGATGAGCCAAAGCAGGAGGAAAAATACACCTAGACCGAACCAGAACTCTAGCCAAGGGGAAATAAGGTAGATTTCCTTCAGTTGATGAAAGAGTTCCGTTGCTTTTTCTTTAAAAGTCTTTTTTGATTCTGGCATCACTTCGGGGTCGTTTTGATCTTCAGAGAAGTTGTCGAAGTTGATGAAATAACCAGAGGCAGTTCTGTCAATTGATGGGATTGTTCTTTCAATCTGTCTCTCGGTAGCACTTTCTGATGCCACATCATTGTAGACTGGTGTTGTTTCTTGACGAACTGTTTCAATCTGTGTTTCAAGAGGCACAAGTTCCATGGCATTATTGCATAGTCCTTCATTGTGCACTGCAGGCTGATCAAATGTGATTAGTCTTTCAGTTTGAACCTCTTGGATTGTTGCAAGTTTGGGTATTCTGTTGTTTCTTGGGAGTCCACTGGGCCTACTGTTGATTATAGGCCACATGCTTGTGGTTTTACCAGGTCGATGGACACGACTCTGTTCTCCTTTTTACCAGCAAGGGGCGGTAGCACAACTGATCTTGTTCCGCTGACTGCTAAGACCGGTACTGCTTTTCTGTAAGAAGGCCCAAATTCCTTCTTAACCGCGATCTTTTCTCTGACTAGATCCCCAATCTTTGGAATCCAGACAGGCCTTCCTGGGGCTGTTGCTGGTGGTGCCTCGTCAGTGGTACTTGGCTGTTGCTTTAACTTTACGTTGCTTAATGATTTTCTTGTTTCATTCAGTTCCTGTAAAACAGCCAAACGATCCTTTACATCAAAGTGCGTTTTTTCTTCTTGTACCACTGACATCTGACTATCAAGGTCCTGAACACGCATTCTAATTCCGAACAATAGTTCGTATGGGCTGAAACCTTTTAGAGAATTTCTTGGCATGTTGTTAAGACTAGTCTGGACACTTATTAAATGTTTGACCCACCCAGCGCCTGAACCTAATACCTTCGCTGTTATAGATTGCTTTATGTCACGGTTTTTTCTTTCTACCACACTATTCCCTTCGGGGTGCGACCGACAAGAATACCGCAACCCAATTCCCATGCTAGCCATGGCCTCCTTATAAGCTCAAGAGCTGAAAGCAGGACCCTGGTCAGAATGGAACGTGGTAATTGCGTATGTGCCGATATTGACTCGAAAATCTTTTATAACCGTTCTAGCGTCAGCCGAGCGCTGGAGGCCTCATTTTTTTAAGTGCTTTTCGTCTTAACTATTAATAGGATGCAGGATGGGGTGTAGGCAGCATTACGCTCTTTCTGACTGGTAGCCGGTAGCATGGTTCACTACTGCGATCCCTGTTGCAGTTTTCACAGTTGTTTGCATATATTTGGTGTTCTACACTCATTCCCGGCCACCAGAATACTGATTGTAATTCAGTCAGTGATTCCTTGATCTCTCTGTGCCTAGGACCCAAACCCATATGTGCGTCTGCTAATAAAAATATTCTCCTGTTCGTGTTTGGAATTACTCTATCCCCCACTCCAGGGATTCGAGCAAAAGGAACAGAGTTTGTATCCGTTAAGTACAAGTACTTTTCAGGAAAGCCTTTTGGGAGTGTTTTCTTATCATTTTTTACTGACGCACTGACAGCTTGTAGAATATCGCTGTCTATTTTTGTTTGTGACCGAGTTATCGCAGCTACGGAAGCCGTTTGCACAGCTGCCTTCGCGGCTTCATCAGCCAATGAATTCCCTGCAACGTGAACGCCATCACGTTGATGACTCAGTGTATGTATCACGTGAGTCTTTTGTAGTTCTTTCTGTAAAAGAACTACCTGTTCCCAAAGCATTTTATGCTTTATTGTGCCACCTTTTGCATCTTTGAAACCATTTTCCAACCAATTCTGCAAGTATTCATTATAAGATTGTACGCAATAAAAAGAATCGCACACTATTAGTGTGGGGAATTCGCGATCGGTATTTTCTAGCGCCATCTTAAATGCTACTAATTCAGCTCGTTGAGCCGAGCAATCTCCTAGAGATTGTGTTTTAGTGACCAGTGGTCTGAATTTTCCTTTGTGCCAGCGACCTTTTACAATCGCGCACGCAGCACTGTAAGCTTGCTTACCCCCAACTGCGGGTTGTGCTGATCCGTCAGTATATATAATACTTCCGTATTCTTCGAGAGGCAGGATTTCAATTGGCAGAGGACATTCACATTCATATTGTAAAAATTCCTGTGTTTTTAAGTTAGGATCAAATTCGTAAACTACGTCTGTTGCAGCAAGAGAATTAACCCACTGAATCCATCTCGGATGCAAAGCTTTAGCATTAGGAATGCTTGCTTTAGTCACAGCTTCTAAAGCCGGTATGGGTGTTACGATTATTATTCGTTTACCTTGTGCTAGGGGCCTTTCTTTCGCTACAGCAGTCTGAACCGCAGTTAGAATTTTCTCTGTTGAACTGAATTTTATTTCAGCCTTTGTGTACAAATGTGATTTGTAAGCTATTGGTACCTTTTCTCCCTCGTTAGAGGTTAGGTATGTGAATCCGCATCTTCCTGGGATGACTCGGATTACAAGATCACGTGTGTTGTCACGTGTATCTAATTTTGTTTTTGCTAACATGTCTGTTTGCAGTGATCTCAAAATTTCTGTGTGTTTTTGAGTCCAATTGATTTGTTTAAAATCAGGTTTAATTAGTTCGTAGAGAGGTTTAACCCTCTCTGCGTAATTTAGGATTTAAGTTCTTCCGAAATTCAGAAAACCTAGAATGGATTGTAAATTCTTCAGCGTTTTTGGAGCTTGGAGTACAGCGCACTTCTCTAAGAAGTTGTCCGCTAGGCTTTTCCCTTCACTTGATAACTCGTACCCTAAAAACAGTACTGGCAGATGGGCAATTCGGGACTTTTTAAAGTTGAATTTGTAACCCTCTGCTGCGAACCCAAGTATAATGGTGTTCACTCTGTTCAAGTGAGTATCCAAGTCGTCATCTGTGAGATAGATATCATCTACGTAAGATAATGCCTCATCATCATATATTTGTAGTAACTCTGTTACCCTAGCTGAGAATAGTCCTGGGCTGTTCTTGAACCCCTGTGGGAGTCGACAGAATTTTTTCTGCGACCCAAATGCTGAGAAAGCGGTCAAGTATCTGCTTTCTGGTGCAATGTTTTGACAAAAGAAACCATTAGATATGTCTAATGTCGTTTTATATTTTTTCCTAACTATGTTATTCATTAGGGCTGCACTATGCGAGTTTTGTACTGCAAAAGTTTTGCAACATGTATTAAGGTGTCTGTAGTCCAAAACTAGACGATATGAATTGTCTGGCTTGGAGACAGGAAACAAAGGATTGTTCATTTGAGAGGTGCATGTTTCAATCACCCCCTGGTACTCAAGTTGATCTAAGATCTCCCTGACCTGTTTTTTAGCTTCTTGCTTTATGGGATACTGCCATTGGGCAGTTGGTTCACTTTTTAGTTGGATTTTGTGAGGAGGTGAATCCTCATCCCATCCTACATGATTTTTATATAATGCAGGTGCCTGGGCTACTGCCCATTTCCTTGCATAAGTATATTTTTTGTGAATCAGAATGTGATTCGAGAAGGCAGGCATAATCACTTCTTCGCCACGAGGGCACCCCCTGACGAACTCCGGGAGCCAATCTTTTTCAGCTAACAGAATATCATAGCCTTTCGAGAGCTTATCCCAAAATAGACCCTTAATTTTCCTAGTCTTATCACCCTCTATACGCAATGTCATTTCGTATATTTTATGGGGCTCGCTAAGTCTGGTGTCAGCAGTTTCAACCTGAATGTATTCATTCGTGTCCACTGTCTCCAGATGACTCATCAAGATCTTGCGCGCAATACTGATTTCTGCTGCACTGTCCAACATTGTCAATGCCCACTCCCCGTTTTTCAACTGTGTCCTCAGTATTCTCGGCATGGTTGATTACTCTAATACTGGCTACCTTCTTTTTCTGAAATTGAGATTTCTTATTTTGAGCAGTCTCCTTGTCTTTGAACTTGGTGTGCTCTCCTGGGTCTGACCGTCCTCTTCTTTCCGAATTCTGTGGAAGAGATCGAGAGGGACGTGTATCAATACTTTGATATCTATCTCTGGGGAGACTGGCGTTCTCGATTCGGAGTTCTTTCCCTCCGTCGAGGAGGCCTTCCTCTGGACTGGAAAACTTTTTCCTTGGGAGTGGATTGTTTATTTCCATCCCAGCTCTTTTTAGGAGTATTTGAATTATTTTTAATAAATAATTTTTCAGGATTTTCGAGCAGTTGGGGCTTTACCGGTTTCCCACCCAAGCTGTCTCTACCTAATTCTTCATAGCATTTTTCTATGATTTTTGATAGCTCAACAGGATCTTTTATATCTGTTTCCTTCAACTTCTGGCAGATCGCCACAGATGCTGCTTCTCCCTTTATGTTGGCTAATAATATAGCCGTGACCTGCTTGAAGTCTTTCAGTAATTTCATACCTAGATTTAAAGCGGGCTCTGGACCGAATTCATTTTGAATCTGTTTTAGCACTTCTGGTATTACCGCCATAGACGGAACACCGTGTGTTTTTGTGTAAATGGAAGCAAAGACTGTACCCCAAGTGTCGCAGTCCTCCACGTGTGGTGCGATTCCCATAGGAAGGCAGATGGTCAAGATTCTGTGTTTCTCAATAGGGGTAGTATCAGGAAATACTGCCTCTATTTGAGTGATTTTCTGTGCTAACCAGAAAGGAATTTGTTCCCGTTTTACGGGTGTTTTACCAAGACATGACTGTATGTTCTGTGGTGTAATTTTATTTGTATTCCCCTGATGAGGGGTCAGCTATGGTGTATTAACAGCTGGCCGGACTGTTGCAGTCCGCATTACATATTGGACTAATTGCCTATGTATTTTTATTAGTGTTTTGAGCTGTGCTAACAGCTCTTCCTTAGACATTTTTGCAATGTCAGGATGTGGTGTGTAGCTGGCTAGAACCGGCCACGTGGCTCCTGGTCTACCTAGTGGACCGAGCCTGGTTATGTGATCAGTATGTTTTAGGGCGCCATTAAACCAGAGCAGGTGCTCTTGAAATTTAAGTGGAATTTCAATCTCCTCGAAAGGAGCGTACTCTTCCGGGGGTTTCTCTATTTTGTAATAGTGAAACTCTTTTGTTCTAGCGTTTACCGCTGGAAAGTTTATCCATGAATAGAATACCTCTGTCTGCCGATACTCGTGAGCCTCTATCACGAAAATTACTGTACCACCTTGAGGTGTCAGTCCGTTCTCTATAAGTTTTAAAGTTATAGATCTTCTTAAGTGGACCGGGATGATTATAGCATCCGGGTCTGTGTATTCGGGACCTTGCTGAGTCGCATCTGCTGCGGCCCCAGGGGTTCCGTTTTCTTCTGGCATTGTAAAAATGCAAGGTTTGCAGAGTAGGTCTCCAAGGAGACAAAGATTAGGTGCACAATATTTTGGAACACTGTATCCTTCAACGTTGAATAAACCAGAGCTTTACATAGGAATCTCTTCCTACTAAGGTCGGGCGGATTTTAACCTTTCACCCACTCCAGACGTCTATTGGAGTATTTACGGGAGAAAGGGGTGTGAAATATGCACGACTGAGTTACTCTAACTGTCTTGTGTTAGTTTATCGCCTTACCAAACGTTAGGGCGCCATGTAGTGTAGTTCCTAGTTTCCCACTAGGCCCTGCGCATTGGAATAACATAAACAGTAGTATCGACGTGGAACTGCAGATATTCCAGGCCTCCACTGACTATGCTAAACTTAATTGGGTTGTGTTACCAACTAGCTCAGCGGTCACTGGAAACTTTCTTCTCTGCATAGGAAGTGATCAGCTTCCTTGGCACAGACAAGAAGGGATTCAGCTTTCCAACAACCGTGCAACATGACAACTTTGCTCCTCAGATCAAGAGTCAATCTCTAGGGTCGTGTGAAACAATAGACATGTATTTCACTCAGTCAGTCTAGTGCAGTTTACTTTCACGAGATGTAGAGAATAGAGAGACGGGCGTTTGTCAATAAAGGGTTAACATTTATTGAACAGTCTTTCTTCTCGTACAAGAGAAATGTATTGCCACAATTGCAAGACTTGTTATGATAAAAAGTACATACAGTAAGATAATATTGCGAAATAGAACTGTAAAAGCATTGATATGGTTTCTTAGCCATACAATGGTTTAAAAGTAATAAAACATATATACAGTCATATATACATTAGGCTAACATACTCAACTGGTGCTTCTAACTAAGCCTACCCCAGTGTGCCTGACCTAAGCCTAACACGTGGAAGGGGAGTAAGTAAGTAGCTTAAGTTAAGTTGGTTTTGCCAAGGTTTGTTTCAAGAATTCTCGTCTAAGGGTTTAGTCAACACCATACCTCTGAATAGAATGATGGAGGATTGGTATCTCCTTCAGGGGTCACTCTCGATATCCCAGTCACCCGCGAGGGTAGACCGGAAACGCCGGAGCTGGATTTCTCTGCACGAGAAAGGCAGCGGGTCTCTTCAGCGCGTCGAGGAAGGAGGGGGGACAGCGTCCGCGGGCAGCTGGAATCTGCTGGATGTCTTTGCAGAGGGACGGCTGTTCAGCTCCTAAGCGTACTGCACCATAGTTCGCGCTTTAGCAGCGATAATGGTATCAGTAGCTTCACCACCACAGGGACAGCAGGCTGCAGCGACAGAGTGCTAGCTTCACCAACACGGGGTCTTGCAGACAGCTGGCATCAGCAACAGTAGCTCATTGCTTAAGGCAACGTTGGTAATATTTATACCTGACAGGTGCCGGGTTTGACGCAAGTTTGCTGGACATAAGACGTCAATTAAAGATGTCACTAGGAAGTGATAGTTATCAGTTGCTCATTAGAGTTCCATTACTAATCAAAACAAGGCAAGCGGGGATTTCCAGGTTTGCTGAGTTTTTATCTTGTTGAAGAACTCGGAGTGTTAATCTAGGAATATCAGATAGTGACTTCTGCTATGTCATTGCACTAATTGGTCGCAAAGGAAGTGGCAGAGAGCTATGCTGGAATGTGGCTCTGTACGTGTGAGGCCAGAGATGACTTTTCAGAAAATCGCACTTGAACGGTTATGCCAATATAGGGAATAAATGGATTTATAGCCGAATAGGGGCATAAGGTCACAGTATCGATCAGGAACCTAGATAAACACGCAACAGGGTCACGGAAAAATTTCTGTAGGCTCCCACAGGGATTCAAGAATAGCCCAGGAATATTCTCAGCCAGAGTAACAGAGTTACTACAATATATGATGATGAGGCATTATCTTACGTAGATGATATCTATCTCACAGACGACGACTTGGATACTCAATTGAAAAGGGTGAACACCATAATACTTGGGTTCGCAGCAGAGGGTTACAAATTCAACTTTAAAAAATCAAGAATTGCCCATCTGACAGTCTTATTTTTAGGATACGAATTATCAAGTGAAGGAAAAAGCCTAGCGGACAACTTCTTAGAGAAGTGCACTGTACTCCAAGCACCAAAACTCTGAAGAACTTACAATCGATTCTAGGCTTCCTGAATTTTGGAAGAACATACATATTAAATTATGTAGAAAGGATTAAACCTCTCTACAAATTAATTAAACCTGATTTTAAACCAATCAACTGAACTCAAAAACACTCAAAAAAGATCACTGCAAACAGACATGTTAGGTAAAACAAAATTAGAAACACGTGACAATACACGCAACCTTGTAATCCGAGTCATCCCAGGAAGATGCGGATTCACGTACCTGACCTCTAATGAGGGAGAAACGGTATCAATAGCTTACAAATCTCACTTGTACACACAAGCAGAAAAAACATTCAGTCTCACAGAAAATACTGTGAAAGCAGTGCAAACCGCTATAGCGAAAGAACAAGAACTAGCACAAGGCAAAAGGATCACTGTTCTCACAGCAGAATCCGCCTTAGAGGCACTATTCAGCCCAATAAACCTGCCTACAGAGTCACTAGATCCTAAATGGATACAGTGGGAAAATTCTCTTGCTGTAGAAGACGTGAAATACTATTTCGACCTGCACATGAAAAAACTGAATGATTTGAATTATGAAAAAGAATATCCTCTGCCAATCGAAATTCTCCCTCTAGAACAATATGAATGTATCATATATACAGACGGATCAGCACAACCCGCAGTTGGGGGTAAACAAGCTTATAGTGCTGCGTGCGCGATTGTTAAAGGTCGTTGGCACAAAGGAAAATTTAGACCACTGGTCACTAAAACGCAATCTCTAGGAGATTGTACAGCTCAGCGAGCTGAACTACTAGCATTTAAGATGGCGCTTGAGAATACTGATTGCGAATTCCCCACACTTATAGTGTGCGATTCATATTATTGTGTTCAATCTTATAATGAATACTTGCAGAATTGGGTTGAAAACGGGTTCAAAGATGCAAAGGGTGGCACAATCAAGCATAAAATGCTTTGGGAACAAATAGGTATTTTACAGAAAGAACTACAAAAGACTCACGTGATACACACTCTGAGTCATCAACGTGATGGCGTTCACGTTGCAGGGAATTCATTGGCTGATGAAGCCGCGAAGGCAGCTGTGCAAATGGCTTCCGTAGCTGCAATCACCCGGTCAAAAACAAAAATAGACAGCGATATACTACAAGCTGTCAGTGCGTCAGTAAAAAATGACAGAAAAACACTACCAAAAGGCTTCTCAGAAAAGTACTCATATATAACAGATATTAATAATGTTCCTTTTGCTCGAATCCCTGGAGTGGGGGATAGAGTAATTCCAAACATGGAACATAGGTTAGGACTAATTACAGCGGCACACGAAGGGCTTGCTTCTGCACACGCTGGCAATTCCGCCACAATATCATTATTAAAACAAAGATATTGGTGAGAATACAAACTAAGAAATATGTGCTTGAATGCAAAATATGTCAAAAAAGGAAAGTATCAACAGTGAAACGACCAGCGCAGACACCACTTCTCATCTCAGATAAACCATTAGCATGTGTTTACCTGGACCACTGTGGTCCCTTACAAAGGGATGGCAACTATAAATATATCATGGTCGCAGTGGATTCCTGTACGAGATTCATATGGATGTGGCCCCAAGCGCTCGGCTGACGCCAAAACTGTTATAAAAGATTTGCGAGTCTTTATCGGCACATACGCAATTGCCATGCTTCATTCTGACCAGGGTCCTGCTTTTAGCTCTCGAGCTTATAAGGAGGCCATGACCAGAATGGGCGTTGGGTTGCGATTCTCTTGTCCATTTCACCCTGAGGGAAACAGTGTAGTGGAAAGAAAAAATGAGACATAAAGCAATCTATAACAGCGAAGGTATTAGGTTTGGGTGATGGGTGGGTCAAACATTTAATAAGTGTCCAACGTAGTCTTAATAATTTGCCAAGAAATTCTCTAAAAGGTGTCAGCCCGTACAAACTATTGTTCGGAACTAGAATGTATGTTCAGGATCTTGATAGTCAGGCTTCAGTGGTAAAGGATAAAAATAAAGACTTTGACATCAAAGATCGTTTGGCTGTTTTACAGGACTTGAATGAAACAAGAAAATCCTTAAGCAACATAAAAGTTAAGCAACAGCCATCTACCACTGAAGACACACCACCAGTCCCAGCAAGACCTGTCTGGATTCCAGAAATTGGGGATCTGGTCAGAGAGAAAATAGCGGTGAAGAAGGAATTTGGGCCTTTTTACAGAAAAGCAGTACCTGTCTTAGCAATCAACAGAACAAGTTCAGTAGTACTACCGCCCCTTGCAGGTAAAAAGGAGAACCGAGTTGTATCAATCGACCTGGTAAAACCACAATCATGTGGCCTATAATCAATAGCAGGCCCGGTGGACTCCCAAGAAATAAGAGAATACCCAAATTGGCAACAATCCAAGAGGTTCAAACTGAAAGACTAATCACATTTGATAAACCTGCAGTGCACAGAGAAGGACTATGCAACAATGCCATGGAATTTGTGCCTATTGAAACACAGATTGAAACAGTACGTCAAGAAACACCAGTCTACAATGATGTAGCCTCAAAATGTCCTGATGAAAGACAAATCGGAAAACAATTCCAAAAATCGACAGAACTGCATCTGGCTACTTCGTCAATTTCGATAACTACTCTGAAGATCAAAGCGACCCTGAAGTGATGCCAGCCACAATGACTTTTAAAGAAAAAGCAACAGAACTCTTTCATCAACTCAAAGAAACATATCTAAACGCACCATTTATTGAACGTTGGATTGTAGCTGGGGTACTTATACTCCTACTATGCCTAATTTTAGTTTTAATTTTAGGAACATTTATTACAATACAATGGACACAGCAAGTCAGAACATCAACTTAGTTCTTAAGCCTCACAAATCATCTCACATCGAGAAAAGAGAACTATCATCAGTAAATGTCACAGCCATTCCAATAAACGGCAGGGTAGTGTGGGACAAGACTGACTATGAAATAGATGGCCCGGTTGAGATCTTGAAATATCCTCACCAATTCAAGGTTTCATTAAGTGACTTTGTAAAACCAAGTACATTCTCTGATGATTGGGATTTTGAAAGTATGAATAATATGATGTCGGATTTAGTGTTGTCAGCAAAATTTACAGAACATGATTATTTACAAGGTTCATCTAATTATGAACAGATGTACTGTTTTTCACATTACGCAGACCACTATTTACATAAATCTGCTCATCCTAGAAATGTTTTTAAATATAACCAATGGGAGCATTGTGCTACTCCGCCTAAAAGTAGTTCAAAAACGTTCTATGAGAAATTCCAATACTTCTCAGGGTTTAACACAAGCAATGCAGAAACATTTTATTACAAGCTGTTAGATAAAACAGGGACAAAAATCATGCTGACAAATACTAAATTGATATATTCAGAAGCATTTTATGAAAAAATGACTACATTTGGTTTTGATTTCTGGAAAAACAACATTGAAACAAAAACTATCTGGGGTACAAAAGATTGGCAGGTACAAGGCCTAGAAGCATTATTTCGAGCCTGCATTATCCCAGAACAAATAATGTTCTTAAATGACACAATTCACCAAACAACCTGTCTTGGCCTAGCTAAGATTAAAGACCTTAACAAACCGTCTATTCCAAAGTCAATACCTGATAATGCAACCACAGATATTGAAATAGACGTATACCAAATTTTACATCAAAAAAGAACACATCCTGAGTGGAAAAAGTGGTTAATCTTGCAAGAAGACACTAACAACTGTCAAGATAGATTCCTGAACAAAACACAGGGGTTAAAAATGACCAGACCAAACCCTAGATACTCCCAGAGACAACATCCAGGGATAGTAACAACATACAGTGTAGGGAAACTGTGCCTTGAATGGCTTGAAACATCCACACTGGCAGAAATTAAGCAACACTTATCTTTACTTAAAGATGGTGCTGATTTGCGCGATTTTATTTTGGGACCATGCAAACAGCGTCAAAAACGTTTCATAGCGGCAAGTGTATATGCGGCATATAACAAGGCATGGAAAGTAATGCAAATTGAAACAGCAGAAAAAATACGAGAAATTGATCGTATTAATTTGGAAAAATCACTTTCTGTTGTGGACAATGGGTTAATGACTTTGTCCTCCAGAATATATTCACTGGACAGTATTGTATCATCTGCCATCGATATAATAGATAATGACTTGCTAATGTTACAACATGGCCAGTCCCAATTACGTTCTATTGTACAGCTAGGCTGGACGTTACAAAATCTTCGTTCAGGCTATGTGCCATGGCGTCTAATCAACACAACATCATTATTTTCCATCTTTAACCTTACTGATAAACAAATCGGTTTGGCACAGAAAGGAGCAGACTATACAATCCTGAGCATCGAAAAACTTCAGAGATTACCATTGGCAATGTCAGAAAGACCTGTCATTGAATGGATAATACACGGGATTATCACAATTCCGATAACAACTTTCCAATTTAAAAATTGCCTTGAGTATATACCGACAGGCCAGTATGCACGATTGGGTAGAGGGTACAATAAGTCATCATGGAAATTACCATATACACATACATGCTTTAGTGACAACAACAAAAATGTATTTCCTGGTGGTGAAAATTTTAAACATTCACTAAGCGGTATACTTTTGTGCCAGGGTATTAATTTACATGGGGCTTGTGAAGGGACTTCAAAGAACCTTTCATGCCACCAGCACGTCACACCTGCAACGCAGATAGAGCCTTTCTTTAGGCAACTTTCTAACAGGAGTTACATTCTAATAACGGATCACAGCTGTTGTGGCTTGGTGCCAGGGAAAGCATATCTCGTAAGCGTGACTTCCATGGTCACTTGCTGTATGCAAGCATTGTTTCCTAGCGGCCCTGGAGACTCCGAGACTCCCATATGGCCTCGTTTGAATGTCTCTTCTATACGAATTGATACTTTAAGCAGAATGAAATCTTTGCTTTTGCAAACAACAGTGCCCATCACGTCATCAAAAGAAACGTATGATCTCCAAGTTGCAAGGACAACATCGGAGATACATGAACTTTTATCAACAAATTGCCCCGTGCATTTCACAGAAATGCTCAGCCAAATCCTAAATATGTCGGATGCCATTGGTATCTCAAACGTATTTAAGACAATTTTTTCGGGACTGTTAACACCATTCAAAGCAGTTCTGGGCATTATTCCCAATTTTGTCCATTCAGTCTTTGGCGGCCTACCACTACTTTTGGGACTTGTAGCAGGCATTTTGTTTTTGACCCTCCTGCTCTGATATGGCAAGCCAAAACACAGACATGACTCCGGCAAGGATGGAAGAAACAATACTAGCAATGCGCTACCGAGACCGCATAACTAAGGTCCTTGGGTTGGCCCGGCTGAGAGATCTGAACATGACCTGGTTTCTTTCATTCAGACCTATATGGCAGACCTGCATCTTACCTGTGCTTCGATGTATGCTATGCGGAGAAGAATGCGTGTTAGACACCTGTCTTGCACTACCATCAGCAGTACCAATGGATATCGATACTTTGCTGTAACGGCTCATGCATCGTGTTGTCCCCATCGGCTACCAATCCTGATGACGGCATTCGATGAGACTCCTGCGCTACGACTAGGTGGCGGCAGTGAAGTGATAAATGAAAGCAGCATCACCCAGGTACGCCCTTCTGTGAGCATTGCTGATCCAGACATCAATGATAGCAATCATTCTCACAACTGCCAGGTTACTGCACTATCGAACCTGGTCGAACTGTCACCTGAATATGTAGACCTATTCCTTGAGAGCCTGTCTCACATGATGTTCTCCCCTGAATAGAAACAATAACTTTTTGAAAAACATTCCGGCACACAACGTTCCCATGAACTCTGAATTCGGCCTTCAGTTTTTGATAAACAAAAGCTACTGAAAAGCGTTTGGAACTCTATTTTCCCGTTCCCCATGAAATACTTTTTGAATCAGACATTTTTCTAAATATTTACTTTTTTTTTGGCACAAATACTTTTGCTTAAAGTAGAACTATTCATAAAGAAAAGAGCTTCTATTTTTAGTAGATCTAGAGACAAAAAAAACTTTATCTTGGCCTCTAGCACATTTTTCAGCAATGTTATTTATATGTGATGAAATAGTCTCGCCCTTCTTTTCTGTATTAAGAGACATTTCATGTGTAAATTTTCGCAAAATCGTTCAACTGATAACATATACAATAGTTTTTGAATGATTACTATGCTCAAAAAATGTACAGTGCCTATACTCTCATGTATTTCATATATGCTACACTACACTTTCAGGGTTGATTCGAGGGAGTTTATATATAGGGTGAATAGGAGGGGTGCCAAAATACACCCCTGCCTTACCCCTCGTTTTGATTTAAAAGAACTCGTAGTTCTACCCTCACTATTGGTTCTAATAGTGGCCCGCAGATCTTGATGCAGAGCCGCTAGATAATTTACCAATGGGGGGTCAATCCCTATGCTAATTAAAATTGCCCAAAGTTTACCACGATTGACTAGATCAAAGGCCGATGATAGATCCATAAAGGCCCTCCTTAGCTGAGGTGTATTTGCTGATTAACATGTGGAGGTTAAGGCATTGATCAAGACTACCCCTTTTGGCCCTGAACCCATATTGTAATTCGGAGAGGACCTTCCTCTCTTCCAGGTGTTCGCCTAATCTCTGCAGAATGACTCTGCCCAAGATTTTGACGGCAGAGTCAATCAGCGAGATAGGCCTGTAACAGGCAGGGTCAGATCTTAAACCTTTTTTGAAGACGGGTATTATAGATGATGTTGCCCAGGATGGCGGGAACCCCGAAGTTATTGTGGAGTTGAAGACATTCGTGAGTATCTTTCGTGAGTGTCCAAAACTCCAGGGGGGTCCTATAAAGGTCTGCGGGCACGCCATCCGGGCCCGGGGCCTTATTTTTCGTCATCTCTACAATGGCCTTTTGTACCTCCATTTCCTTGAATCGAAAAAGGGGTTCTCCACTCATTTCTCTAGGGTCCATCATTAATGTGTACTCTTCAGCACTGTTATATATTTTACTAAAGTGGGCGACCCATGTCTCATCGGGTATCACAGAGTCCATCACCGAGTTAGATTAGATTAGATTATCTTTATTCGATTGTTTGCATGTAACAATCATAAAAGAGCATTTCATACAAGTTAATCCATACGGTAATAATAAAATAGGAAGAGTGGTATTACAACAAGACATTCACAAGCATATACACAATAATATGGTTAAAAAGAATAAAATACATTAGAAGTGGAAGTACAATCAGCAGCTGAGTTAGTTACCCTTCCATTCTTTTTCTGTGTTTAACTGCGAGTTTTAAGAAGCTACATACAAACATGGTACATTCACTATTTAACATTTGAAGGTGACACAGTGCAGGTCTGTATTGTACAAAATTCAGGTGCCTAAGTAAAGGTTTTAAAAACAAGTTACGGGGGAGTGCATAAAATTGACAGAAAAATAAAAAGTGTGCCAGATCTTGCGGAGACTTATTGTCGCAGCCGCAAGCTGGCAACACTTGTCCTCTATGCGCTCCACTAGGTACAGCTAATAAAAAATGGAACATGTTAAATCGGAACCTTGTTAATAAAAAACGGTCATAACCAGACATGGGCCAGGACAGGTAGGGTTCCATATATAAACAGGTTTTGGTTAAGGCATACTGTCTCACACTGCTTTTCTTGTATTCGTTTTCCTCCCGTGTCATGCACCTGGACAACATAAAAGTGTTCCTAACAAAGGTTACATCAGTTTTGGTTATTGTTTCGGGGGATAAAAATAAATCTGGTCGACCTAGTTCAAAAAGCCACATTCTTACGTATTTTAACCATGGGATCTTAAGTCTACCATCCCACTGTAGTGCCTCTTGAAGAATGTTTCTGGTGAGAGGTATGGCTGTGTTTAGCCAGCTATTCAGCCAGCATAACAAAGGATTCACGGCCAGCTTATCACTTAGATGTGGGATGCCAAGTTCCTCGTGTACCGGGAAGTTGGCCGTCCCCCTAGGTAACCTTAGGACCTGTTTTAAAAAGTTATTCTCAGTAACTTCAAGGGCACCTAGTGATTCTGATCCCCATATTTCACTTCCATAGCATGCAATTGCGGTGCTTTTGGCTTGATATAATTTCAAGACAGCAGCCACCGGGCTATTGCCCATTTTTCTAGTGAAGTCCAGTATTGCTGCGTTGGCCCGCACTACCTCGCCCTTTTTCTTTTGTATTGCTGGTGCCCAAGTTAATTTGTGGTCAAAAAGAACACCAAGGTACGAGAAAGTCTTTGTAGTGGGTATTTTATCTCCATTTACAAAGTGAGGATATACTTTTTTTGGGGATACGCCTGTCGTCATTGTAAAGGATTTCGAGTTATTAATGCTCAGGCCACGGGAGTTCATGAAGTCATTAAAAGAATCTAGCAAGATTTGGAGACCGAGCGCCGTTCTAGATATTAAAACGGCGTCGTCCGCATATAATAGGACCGGTATGCCCTTCTTGCCAATGTAAGGAAAGTCTGTACCAGTTTTTAGAAGGTGCTCCTCCAGCTCATTAATATAAAGATTAAAAAGAAAAGGGGCAAGGATGCACCCTTGTCTGACACCTCGAGTTATTCTAAAATCTCTGGTTACCTTCAAGTCATGGGTGTAACGGACGTTTGCTCTTGTGTCCGAGTGGAGGTCAACAAGAAGGTTGACCAGGTTTTGTTCCACCCCCATTTTTAACAGCACCTCCCATAGCCTGCCTTTGTCTACACAGTCAAACGCGGACGATAAATCCATAAAGGCCATATGGATCGTCCCTTTTCTTGCTAGGGTGGAATTACTGTTTATTAAATATAGATTCAGACATTGGGTTATTGTGGAGTGGCCTGGTCTGAATCCATATTGTATTGGAGACAGTATGTTATTGTCGTTGGCCCAGGCTGTTAATCTGTTTAGGATAATACCCCCCACCACCTTTGTGACTGAGTTAATCAGGGATATGGGTCTGTAACATGTAACACTACCACGATCACCCTTCTTAAAAACAGGGACAATGGTGGAAGACCCCCAGGCTTTTGGGCAACCAGCCAGAATACCTGCATTTACAACTGCGGTGATGACTGGTGCCCATAGGAGAATGTTTGATTTGAATAGGTCGGGTGGTATACCATCGGGGCCAGGTGCTTTGTTACAGGTTAATCCTTGTATCCCCTTTTCTACCTCCCTCACTGTGAAACACAACACATTTTCATCAGAAGATTTAAAAACAACGTCTGCTTGCAAATTATCACTTTTAAAAATTGTGCTGTAATGTGACATCCACTCTTCCTCCGGTATATTGGTCCCGACAATAGAATTTAAGGGGACGTCAAACAAAGGTTTGTTTACAATGCTCCAGAACTTGGAGCTATTACCCAGAATTGCAGCATCGCATAGCTTCTCCCAAACACCGGCTTTTACTTCTTTTTTCCGGGCTGCCAGCACTGTCTTGTAGTTAGATCGCAGTGACTTAATAAGGACAGGGTCTCTTGGGGTAGCCTTAAGTGCTTTTTTTAGGTCTCGTCCGGCCTTTGAGCAGGCTTGATCAAACCACCCTGGTTGGTGTTCATGTCGTCCCTTTGTTGGTACTGACAGCATTTGGCCAATTTTCTCAACAACAGCAGCAAAGGCAATCAGAGTCGCTTCGGGCAAAGTAGATGGAGAAACACAAAGATCTAGGTCATTACCGCAACTGGTGGTAATTGAATCATACAGGGAATCGCTGTTAACCTTTGACCACTTCAGACGACGATTTCCGTTGATGGGTTTTAAGACACCGTGATCAGGTCGGGGCTTCCTATGATCAAAAAGGTCACCTCCGATCCTGATCGACAAAGGGTTATGGTCGCTGTAGATGCTTGTTAGAATTTCAAAGTCAGTGGCTAAATCAACTAGATCTCTTGAGAGGAATATGTGGTCTATGTAGGAGCCTTTACCGTGGCCTTTGTACGTGGGGACGTTAAACTGGTGTGAGTCCTCCAGTGTGGTCATGGCGCCGGTTAGATTCCTTCCATCAATTAAGTTATTAATACTGGTGCCTCGGGGCGAGTGATTAAAATGAAAGCCAGACCTCCTGTTGCAGCCTAAGTGGCTAATAGGTGTCGTTTCAGGGTTGCCACAGGGGTAGGCGTTAAAGTCTCCAGCGATAATGATATTTCGAGGTAGACTGTCCGCTTTTATTTCTATAAAGTTTTGTAATTTGAGAATGTTACACTCCTTGTTTGATAACACGGCATTATAAAAATTAATAAGTGTCAGTGCCTTTTTACCATTCCTGAGCACTAAGGTTTGAATATGTTTGTTGTTCGATGCTCTGATTGTGACCTGGCAGCTGAGTGCAAGGCTTATGTAAGTTGCCAGGCCCCCTTTGGATCTTCCGCTATTTGATGGGGTTGCTGGTAAAAAGAAACTTTGAAAGCCCTCAATGTATGCATTTTCATCTGCTAGCCAGGTTTCTTGAAAACATAGAATGGTATAATTTTTTACATAGGCTAACCACACAGGATCATTAACCTTAACGGCTAAGCCGGCTATATTCCAGGATAAAAGATGTATGGAGCGTTGTTCGGTGAGGCCCAAGCCTGCTATCAGGGCCTGATCTGCGGGAGGAGAGATTGCTTGGACCCCATGATCCGTTATTAAGTGTTCTTGCGATACATTGCTAATGGTTACTATGCGTTGAGTTAAATTGGTGGAACCTGGGTGGCTGCGCCCATTCGCGTTCAATGTGTTTACTTGGAGTTGTACTGAAGGGGCTGCCCTAGGCGCTTCACTGGCCTCCGGGGAGGAAACACTTATGCACTCTGGACAGGTGCTTGATACTCTATAAAGGGGAGCTACCTTAGTTGGGGACTCAACAGGGATAGGGTAGGAGGATGGAGATACGGTTTGTCAATCGATCTCGTCTAAGTAGTCGATATTATAAAAAGCATCAAACCTATTAGAAATAGGTACCCCATATTGTGTGTCTAAATATTGGGGATGTGAGAAAAGCTGCTGCTGGGGACGAGTAAAAAGCTCGCTTCTCTCCTGATATCTACTAGGATGGTTGCTAGGTCTGCTCTGCCATGGCTGTTCATGCCTATAGTCGATGTGATTTGTTCGTGTATATGGGCCAATAGGCAATGTATAGGCCCCTGATTGATTATCAACTATTGGCTCAAGCAGCCCCTCCTGTCCGTAGGTTGACTGCACTTGTGTGCGACGATGACCATGGTTATTTGGATAAAAGTAACTTAAAGCCATGGTACGGATCAAGCTATTTGTCACACCACTTTTCCAGCTACTTATAAAGCTGGCAGCACGGCTATCCCGAAAGGTTACCACTATACAATCACCCTCGGTCGATTTAAATCTGTTTCCTACCCAGTCTACTCTTCTTACCTGTGCGATATGACCATTAATATGTTTAGGGATCGGTCTATGAGTTGTGAGCCAATGGCTCACCTTATTTTTTAGGTCCCCATGTGTTTCTACCCTGTCCCCTGTTAGTTTAGGTACACCAATCATTACAATGGTGTACGGGCTACATTCAGGCGGGAGGTTAACATGAGGTGGGCTCTTTACTACCACCGATTTTGTCGTGGTTGCACCTGATTGATTTGAAGGTATGCCCTGTTTGGGGTTTTTGGTTGGTCTCGTTTGTTCTACCTGGGTAGTTGCTATTTTGATTGGGGAACTTTCAGCGGCCCATTCACAATCTTCTGTCTCTGCATCATGTAAGGTTTGAGAGCTACTTGGTATGGCTGCCACTGGGTGGGATATGATGGTACCTCTATCTTCAGTTGTCGCTGCGGTGGTTAACGGAGTCTTTGGCTGATTTTGCTTACTAGCAAGGGTAGGGTTAGCTATGGCTTTTTTTACCCTGGGATTTTTATTGCTAATCAAAGTAAGGGAGTTACTGGCTGGTGTGAAGGTAGAAATTGGTTGTGATACCTTCAATGTTTTAAGCAGGGTGGATGTTGCGTCATTTTGGGCCCTTTCAAACTTCCCTAAGGCATTCTCAATGTTAAAGACTCTCTCACTGATAGGTAACAGAAGGGACTTGATCAAGCTCTCAAGGTCACTCAGAAGTGATTTTGTATTTATCGTTGTATGATCAGCCCTGGCTGTGGTGTGTATAGACGTGTTTATGGGTGCTGTCGTCTCTTTATTCAAGAACAGGTCTGGGTTTTGACTGCTTATGAAAGGACATAAGGTCGCCTTCTCTGGGGCAGGTTTAGCCAGTCTAAATGTAGACCAAATATCTTTAGCTGAGCTGAGGTGTTTGGCCTTGAGGTGAGATTTTTGTTTTTTTACAATAGATGACTTGGGTTTGCCTCGTATGCCAGTAGACCTAGTTTTGCTCTTTATCAAGCGACTGACTTTAGTAACCGGTTTTGTCGTTGTAGATGTAAAACCACCCGAGGAGGGGGCTACTGAGTGTAAGTGAACTATAGGTGACATATGGGTGCTACTACTGTTTTCACCGGTGGGTGCAGGACTATTGTTCCTGCTGTTGCCTGAGGGTGAAATAGACAAGGCTGTTTGCGTGTTGTCTCTTGTTTGGGGACTAGGAAGCCCTGTAAATGACAACGTTAGAATAGACTCCTCAGAGTTTATGGTGTTATCCAGAATGTTTATGTTACCTGTGGTGTGTAAAGAGAGGTCAGGGAAACATAAATCTGGAGTAAGTGAAAGGCGTCTTTCGGAGTCCTGAATTGCATCCGCCACGACATTGATCGTTTTTTGTAGCATTAAGTCTATGGCGGTTATTGAGGGAAGAGGGCTGTTGGTGATATCTTTCAATCTGGTAGCTGATCTTGTGGTCACGGGGGTATTTCGACTTTTACTCATCCTCGCAAAGTTATTTTCAGTTTGTAGGCAATATTGCTGAGTAAAGAGGTAATAGCTTGCGAGTGCAGAGGATTTAGATTAGCAATGGGAGTTTACCTTAGTTGATGTCAGCTGGGCAGGATCTCAGGGGGGTGGCCCCGTCCCGGACTCCTCGGTCCCCGGAGGGCCACAGAGGGCCCGCCCTTTGCCCGGGCTTAGCCCGGCGCTGCCCCGCGCGCTCCCGCGACGCGGGAGTTGAAGGCTGTTTTTAAGCGCCTCCTGGCGCGCTCCGCCTCAACGCGACTTCCGGTCGCGGAGGCTGCTGGGAAGTGTAGTCTTTCCCTCACCCCCACTCGGCGTCAGCGCAGTTGTTGTGAGGCTGCGGCGGGGGCGGAGGTACTCGACGGTGGAGCTGCAGCAAGGTCGGCGGCAATGGTGCTCCTGGGACGGCTCCGCTGGCTGGGATGGCGACTCTGCTCCTGGTCAGTTTCTGGCGTTTTGGTTTTTACCCACTCCTATGAGGTTTGAAGGCTGCTTTTAAGCGCCTCCTGGCGCGCTCCGCCTCAACGCGACTTCCGGTCGCGGAGGCTGCTGGGAAGTGTAGTCTTTCCCTCACCCCCACTCGGCGTCAGCGCAGTTGTTGTGAGGCTGCGGCGGGGGGGGAGGTACTCGACGGTGGAGCTGCAGCAAGGTCGGCGGCAATGGTGCTCCTGGGACGGCTCCGCTGGCTGGGATGGCGACTCTGCTCCTGGTCAGTTTCTGGCGTTTTGGTTTTTACCCACTCCTATGAGGTTTGAAGGCTGCTTTTAAGCGCCTCCTGGCGCGCTCCGCCTCAACGCGACTTCCGGTCACGGAGGCTGCTGGGAAGTGTAGTCTTTCCCTCACCCCCACTCGGCGTCAGCGCAGTTGTTGTGAGGCTGCGGCGGGGGGGGAGGTACTCGACGGTGGAGCTGCAGCAAGGTCGGCGGCAATGGTGCTCCTGGGACGGCTCCGCTGGCTGGGATGGCGACTCTGCTCCTGGTCAGTTTCTGGCGTTTTGGTTTTTACCCCGAGTTATTTATACCAGAAAAGTAAGGGTGGTTTATTACAGCCTAAAATTTAGAACTATCTTTCAGTACATCCGTTGACATGAGATTATCCCAGATATGAATGAGCAGCAGAGATGACACTAGTTAAAGATCATTAGACATGGAGTCCAGAGGTTCTTACCTTTATGAAAAAGTGCACAGTTCCCAAAGCAGATCACACCCTTAAGCATTACTTATGTGAGTGCATATCAACATTTTCAAGGATAATTCCTATTTTACAGAATTTGAACTTAAGGTTCCCTTGTTAATGACAATTCTTCGTATGAAAATTCATCTGACCTCTGGAATTGCCTTGTGAGCAGGTCTGCTCCTAGGGAGGGGTTTGAGGAACTTTCAAAGTCCACCCACTAATAACAAGTAGTGAAGACCAAAACATTTGCAAGCTAGTTTGTTGGTTCTAACCAAACATTCACAAGAAGAAGCTGAATACATCGGCACAGCAAGTGGAATGTGCATTCAAGCGTAGCGAACACACTCTAAATATGTGGCATTTTAGGGAAAGGGGGCTCTATTTCCACATAAACCATTGTACAGCTCTACAGCTGATAAGTTTATCAGAGTCTAATTGATTAAATGTTTGAGTACTGATTAGTTCATGCAATTCACAGAATCATTGTAGTGGTCCTAGAATTGATAAGAGTTTTAAATTAACCAGAATTGCACTTCAAATCTACGCATACACCCAAGGGACTACATTTCAGATTCTACCCCTTCAATGAGGTAAACAATATATACGTATGCTTTCTATTCTAAATATGTTTCATTGTTTGAACATAGAGACTTATGGAATACTCTATATAATGCTGGTATCAACAACCCTTGGAAAGAATATTTCCAGGTATGTAGATCTTTTTTCTGCCTTGGTGATTGGATTATTCATTTAGCACATTTCCCTGTAGGGTTGTGCTTCAGAGAAAACATGATTCAAAGATAACATATGCTGTTCATTATGAAAATCTAGTTGCAACCTTATGCCGCCTGCTTTGATTATTGTAATACTTGGTGTGTCATATGTTAGCAAATGTAATGCCTGTGGGTTGGTTTCTCTGCTGCATTGAAAGATTGCTGTAATTAAATATTGAGTTAGACCGACATTGCCCCATCTGGACTTTTGAAAGGGACCAAGCCTCAGATCAGGCAATTTGAGGTTTAAAGAAAACAAACAAGTTTGTAGTTAAATGAAAGGTGTGCCATGCATAACAAATGCTTTTAATAACTTATATATTAAACTTGTAGGCATTCTGGTGAAAGCAATTTGAAAGCGCCATCATGTGGTGAACTTCCTGAACATGTCAAATTCTTACATCAATTTTGTATTTATTACATTGCAAAAAGTTGACCTGTCATTTGTTCACTTTGTAAAATAAGTTTCATTATTTCAACACCAATGGAACCCTAGGGTCCCAATAAACAGGAGGCACGAGGACAAAGAAGAGACATAGAAAGATATTTGAATGTAGCCCTCATGCAACAGCCATTCATTTGACATTTTTGTATCTGAAACATAGAGATAATAAACTTTACTACATAATATGTGATGCAAAATTAATGGCGAATGTACGGTAGGAAGAGAGAGCCAAACGGGAGGGGAATCTCTAGGTATGGGGGGACGTTCTAATCCAAGGGAGCAAATGTAGGGTCGTCTTTGACCTGGCAAGCAGGGACTTTATTATTACTATTACAAACTGTCTGCTCGGGGATCAAACCCTTCCCTGAACAATAGCAGCGCACACGGAAAGAGCAAAAAAACATGAATGATTGTTTTTGTGCAGGAAGGTGTCCCTCCCGGCATATAAACAATATCGAATGATGACGATTGACTACTTCTCGGTGTGCGACATTCTGCAGCACACATGGAAGGAACGCATCACCGTTATGGATTATTTGCGTGCAGGAAAGGGCAGCTTCCTGCACATAGACAATCATTTCCTACGACGCAGGCACCCTTGCACTATGGAGCAAGGGTGACTGAGTTGGCACTAGGCAGCTAATTTTAGCACCAACGCTAGGGAAAACAAAGGGGTGTGCCCAATCGTTGTAAATATGGTGCATCCCTGCATTTAGGAAATGTCGACGTGTGGTGCAACTCTGTGCTACAACATTTCTTTGTAAATTTGCAACCTAGGGTTTGATTATGATGGCGGACGGACCTTCGTCCGTCCGCCACCCCTGAGGTGGAGGGACCATCCGCAGGGGCAGCGGCGTTCCCTCCATTGCGATTAGGATGTGACCGCCACCCTGGCGGTCACATCCCATATATTTAACATTGCGGCGGGTGCTGCTTGAAGCAGCACCCGCCGCAAAGTTAAAAGTGCATGCTGTGCATTTGCATGCACGAAGCAGCAGGCACTGCGCGGTGCCTGCCACATTGTGCATGCAACTGCAGGGGGGTAACATAGGTACCCCCCATGTGCACCCCCCACCCCCCAACACCCTGGGGGCCCGCAAGGGGCCCCCAGAAGCAAAGGTCCACATGCTTTTCCTCTGTAGAAAAGCTGCCGCCGAAAAGCATGTTTCTGCACACATCCTAATGTGGCTGGCCGTGTCTTGCAGACACCGCCACCATATTGCGGTCCACACCCCGCGGATCAGCGGCAGATGGACCTGCTGTCCGCCGCTGATCCCACCGCCATCATTATCTGGCGGTGGGTGCTTTCTGTGTCGCGGCGGTGAATCCGCATCCTCCGGGCCGGCGATGGCTTCCACCGGCCAGGAGGATGCGGATTCACCGCCATCGTAATCGACCCCTTAGTCTCCCCCTATATATGGCAGGTGATGCACATATGAAAGCGCCTTGGATATCAGTGTCTTCCCCAGACAAATTATCAGCAGAGTTTTGTGTGGGATTTTAACTAAAGATGCTCTTTTAGACTTCCTTATTAAATCATAATCTCTGATTATTTACTCGATATGAGTGTTTAATATTTGTTAAGCAAATTCAACTGTTATATCTGTGCCAAACTTTGTATCGTAATTCAGATTGTTAGATTGTGGTTCTGTACTTTTATGGTTTTAATACAAAAAACAAATAAAGTTTATTGATGATATAGAGTCATGGACATAGTAATTTGAATCATATAATTCTTAATTGACAATCATAAAGATAACGGGGAATCACTGCATTTATTAACACCTGTCATTGCAAGATGTTACACTCTTGAGAGTTTATGTTGTTCTAGGCATTGGTTTCTAATAATTTATTTCTGAGTTTTTTGCTTTGGTGACACCCTGACAAAGCCAATAAACCTGACCTTTGGGAATTACAACCCATTTTACAGTGTGTAGCTTGCCTTGGCGTTAACTGCTATATGGTGTCACTTGGAGTATTTCTACCTGATAACTTCCATATCTTTTTGATTTAGTACATTTTATAAAGTAGTGTGTGTGTAATAAGTAGCCCTCCCAAGTTTGGGTTAAGCGTAGTATTGCACATAGTATATAGGTGCCTCATTTAAAAAACATTTTTATAATGTAATTCATTTTATTGAGAAAGCAAAATTTAAAACATTGCAAAAATGTAAAAATTATTAGGTAGGAGTATTGTAATTCTGTAATATAATATCAAAAGAAATAACAAGTATTTTAATTCAATATTAGTATTAAGGTGTGTTTCATTGGCTAATGGTAGGATACGCATGTTTCATTGGCTAATGGTAGGATAAGTATAAGGCTATGCCCTAATCGTTATTTTTCTTTTTTATTTTATTTTAATTTAATTTTATTTTATTTCAGTAGCTTAATTCATATAGAAATATTTATATATTTACATTGTTATAAGATAGTGTTAAGTAAGGGACAAGAGCAATATGTCTATATTATATAATCAAATATAATAAGGTAAGTTAGTGTAATTGATTGTTTTATATGTTATGATTAGAGTTAATGTTAGAAAAATGAATAGGGTAAGGATACAATAATTCTTTTAATTTGATTATATTAACAATAATGTAATAATAGAGAAATATATAAAAATATATGGAAATCATATTATTAAATAATATAATTAGTGCTAAAGTTTAGAGACAAGATAAAGTTTAATATTAGATGGTGTTGCTAACATTAAAGTTAAAAGTAGGCAGTAATGTAATGATAAAACAGTAAATATGTTAAGGCAAAAGTAGAATAGTTACTGGTAGGAGAGGTAATGGTAAGAATTGATTATTTAAGACCTCAACAAGTTTTAATTGGTAGGTGTCTCTGGTACATTCCCTAGAGAGTCTGCAGACACTGCATACCCAACTTCACTACAATAAAATGTGGTTCAAGCTTTGAAGGTCTGTTTGTTGCAATGTCACTCTCCCAGCCCCCTTTGCAGAATACATCTAATAATAGGATGGTTGGGTACCCAATAAGAATGGCAGATCTCAGTCTTGCCTTCTTAATCAAGAGACAAGCAACATTTAGACCCCAGACAAAATGTATTTTAGCAGTTTCAATCATTGTTCTAGCTGTATGTCTTTCATAAAAAGTAGACAGAATGTGTGTGTTTCATTCCCAGTGGAAAAGATGTTTGTCATAGATGTATTCAGTAGCAAATGACCAGACACATTCCAAGCCCCAGCCTCACATGAAATGCCTTTTTAATGTGTATACTGCATTGAGGACATTATAAAGGAGTGTGGCTCAATGGTTAGAGCGGCAGACCCTGATGCAGAGGTCTGGCCCGGGACCAGGGCTCAATTCCCGACGCGGCGGGTCTTAGGCTCATTTGTCTGCGGACTCGATAATTCTCGCCTCAGTGCCTCTCTAACCATGGGGTCTCACGCTGCAACTCTGGGCAATAGCTTGCTTAATCTCCACAACGGCCCCCACAACACTGGGATGCCTGGCCTCCACCTTGGGTGTGCCCAGGAGGGGCATCTCACAGGGAGAGACAGGAAGGGTTCCACAGCGTTATACAGCGCCAGGACACCCCGGTGATGGGCAGCTGTGCGCTTTACAAGTATCCTACATACCCAATAATAAGAATGTAATAACTATAAGACAATAATGTAAGACAAACTTCGAAGTTTCCTCTTTGAGACATAGGGTACCAGCAGCTGCTGGAGTCATACATGAAGCTAAAGTACATAGAGACTGAGAGAGCTTCCACTGGAAAGAAAACCCACATTGTGTCCACTCTCAAAGTTACCCAAATATAACATGTATCTTCTTGTAACAGTCAATGTTATGCATGACTGGTATGCCTGTTTGACTTACCTGGTAAAACTCTCCGCTGCAAAGTCCGAGCCTGCGGGCAAGGTTTTATACGCCAGTCCAATTACTCTGAATCCCCTCTTGGTGTAAAGGTCGAGCTCTCTTGAGAAGTTGGAAGGCACTGTGTGGGCAGGAAGGAGGGGTCATTGTCAAACTCATTCTGATGGCTTCAGAGACTTGCAGTGCAGAAGAATACGGGCGGCATTATCAGCAAGGGCCACTACACCCCGACAAGTTGATTCATTGGATCAGAATCTACTGCCTTCTTCAGCTACCACTACTGAGGTTACTCGTGAAGATGTAGGTAAGAGTAGGACTGGGGGAAATTGGAATTGCACTTGCCTAATTTGATACATTTTGGGGAATTTCAGCTTCCTCTTGTTAAATGAAATTCATGAACTTACACTACAACCCTACTATGAGCAATAAAGCATGGTTCAATTAAACAATTTACAGCTAACGCTGTAGAGCTTACTGCAGACGCACAAAAAGAACAGAACCAGAGTGGCTGCTGTTCATTGTAATCTTGTTTAAATGCATCCTTTTGCCCATAAACTAATGCAAACATAGATTTCATGCTAAAATGTGGTGCATAGTGACAGATTAGTAATTTGCGCAATTACACATAATTTCATGCAGTTTTGCGATCATATCGCGGATGTACATGAAACAAATTACAAGAATTTCGCACACTCCTAGGAAAGAGTGCCAATTACAATTAGCAAACGTATAATAACATTCTATAAGTAGAATTTTTCTGAACTCTTGCCCAGTGAGAGTCCTTCTTCAGGGCGCAATAATTATAAAAAAAAATATTTTGATATGGTGATCATTTCTCATTTCTTTCTCTTTGGCAAGCACAAACCTTGCCATACTTATCTTTGACACTAAGGGGTCCATTAGGATGTTTGGCGGTGGCACCACTGCGGTGCTGGCGGGGCGGAAAAACGCCTTCTTCCGCCCACGAGCAGCGGATCTCACGTCTGCCATATTTGTATAGTAAAACATAGGTAATTTTCCGTCCGCCGCGGAGCGACGCGCACCGCCATCAAAGTGTGCCAGCCACAGCGGCGGTGGTATTCAATGGAGACTCACCGCCATGCGGAATGACGTCTGCACCGCTCCACAAATTAGGATGGCCCAAATAGACAGACACACCGCAGCGGAGACACCGCCCAACCAGACACGGCGGAAACTTGATCGCGGAGCGCCATCGCAGAGACCAGGTCCTCTCCACCTGGTCATGAACACCATGGATCCAGCCCTACACATGCATCCGGTCATGTACCTGCTACTGCACTCGTTATATCAAAAATGGACACAGTTCCATGACCAGAGGGTGCGTGAATGTCACCCACTGTATAGATACAGCAAGAGAGAGAGTAAAGGGTAAAGAAAAGTCGGAAGAAGAAGAGTGAAAAGAGGTAAATACTATTCCCCGGTTTCAAGGATACACTCCCGAAGGGGAAGATCAAATCTTGCCTCTCTTTCGCCCTCACACACCCCGAAGGATGTCATGCTTCAGCATCGGGCTTTTGTTGCTCCTCGTCAGACCGGCGCTGCAATGTCCGACGGGCCCCCGAAGGGTCTCTTTGGCGGAGATCTTTTAAAGAGAAAACGCCGTATGGTGCATGCAGGTGTGAGGGCTCAGTTTGTAAATGGGAGTGTTTCTTTTGAATAGAAAGGTGCGTGCTAGTGAGTTAAAAATACCTAAGGGCATCCAAACTGGGATATTTTTATTAATGTGTTGTCCTTGGTATAATAAAAAACCAACAGGTTAATGTGTCGCGTGAGGTTACAATGTGCCAATGTGACAGGTCAAAAGGTCGACATGTTTCACGCCTATGTGTCAGACAGATCGGTGGCGTTTCTTCAGGACCTAAAAGGTGAAAAGCACCTCTAATTTAAAAAAGGGGGAGGGTACACATACAGAAAGATGTCCACTAGTGGTGCAGTGTCCTAGAGTGAATCTTAGGGTGTGCAACAGGATCTCCGTAGGTAGATGCTGATGTATGTGCCCTCTATTCCAGGCCAGGTGCCTGAGGCTATGCTGCGCTGGTCGTATGAGTATCCAGAAATAGGTTATGTTGGAATGCTCTTGTTTCCGCACCTACCCCTTCCAGCGGCTGCCTTTTCACTTTTTAGGCCCTGAAGAAACGCCACCGATCTGTCTGACACATAGGCGTGAAACATGTCGACCTTTTGACCTGTCACATTGGCACATTGTAACCTCATGTGACACAATAACCTGTTGGTTTTTTATTATACCAAGGACATCACATTAATAAAAATATCCTAGTTTGGATGCCCTTAGGTATTTTTAACTCACTAGCACGCACCTTTCTATTCAAAAGAAACACTCCCACACTGAGCCCTCACACCTGCATGCACTGTAGTGTAGTTCCTATTTTCCCTATAGGCCCTGCGCATTGGAATAACATAAACAGTAGTATAGACGTAGAAGTGCGGTCTTCCAGGTCTCTACTGACTATGGTAAACTAAATTGGGTTTGTACCAACTAGCTCAGAAGTCACTGGAAACTTTCTTGACTGAATAGGAAGTGATCAGCTTCCCTGGTACAGACAAGAAGGGATTCAGTTTTCCAACAACCGCATAAACATGAGAACTTTGCTCCTCAGATAAGAGTCAATCTCTAGGGTCGTGTGAAACAATAGAAAGTTATTTTACTCAGTCAGTTGTGCAGATTACTTTCACCAAGATGCAGAGAATAGAGAGACGGGCGTTTTCAATATGTTATGTTATGTTATGTTATGCAGGGGTTTTGTATAGCGTACGGCTACTCGGAAGAGTGTCCCGACGCTTTGGATTGCACACTAATCTCATAACACAACAGGGAAAATAACAAACAGAGATAAAAGAAACCTAATAGGGACCGAAACTAAGAGGAAAAGAGCCAGGTTTTAAGCCCTTTCCGAAAGGCCAACAAATTTGGAATGCTGCGCAGGGACACAGGCAGTTTATTCCATAACTGAGGCGCTAGTAGTTTAAAAGAGCGGCCTCCGATGCGGGCTCTCTTCACACGAGGAACCGCCGCAAGAAACAAGGCTTCAGACCTGAGCGACCTGGCAGGCAAATAAAAGGCCAGCCGTATCTGCAGGTATTTTGCTCCGGAGGCGTGCAAGGCTTTGTGCGCCAGAGTAAGAGTTTTAAAAATTATCCGCTTCCGGACAGGGAGCCAGTGCAGAGCCTCCAGAAGACCCGAGGCTCTGGCACGGCGAGATAGTCCAAAGATGGCCCGTGCTGCCGAATTCTGGACAACCTGTAACCGTTGGAGCAGATACTCTGGCAAGCCGAGATAGAGGACGTTGGAGTTGTCAATTCTCGAGCCTATAATCGCCTGCACCGTGATCTTCCTATGTTCCTCCGATAACAGGGGAAGGAACTTACGTAGCATCCGGAGTAGGCCAAAGCAGGTACCAGTGAGCCCGATTACCTGAGAACGTAGTGTGAGGCCATTATCGATCTTAATCCCAAGGTTTTTAGCCACCTGGGACGAACTTGCTGGTGGAAACATGTTCTCAGGCCACCACACTTTCCAGTCCGGATCCGAACTGCACCCAAAGAAGAGGACCTCAGATTTATCCGAGTTGCACTTGAGGCTGTTATGATGGAACCATTGAAACACAGCCTCAAGGCAACCCTGGATCCTACCTCCATCGAAGTCCGCACCCTTCTCACAGGTGAAGAGGAGCTGGGTGTCATCGGCATAAGAAACGATCTGGGCCCCGAAAGACTCCGCCAATGCCGCCAGAGGGGTCATAAAGATGTTGAATAGAGTTGGACTCAGGACAGAGCCCTGAGGAACTCCGACACCCAATGGCGACATCTCGGCGGAGCAAGCAGAAGCCCAGACCGTTTGTCGACGGCCTGCCAGGAAAGATCGAAACCACTGGAGCACCGTCCCTCGGAGACCAACCTCTGAGAGTCTTGCAAGAAGACCCTCATGAGGGACGGTGTCGAAGGCCGCCGACAGATCTAGCATCACCAGCATCGCTCTCCCGCCCGAATCCAGCACCTCCTTAATCGCCTCCGAGACTTCCAGGAGGGCTGTTTCGGTGCTAAGATTGGCGCGGAAACCCGACTGGGTAGGGTGCAGTAGGTCGTGGGACTCCAGGTAATCGGCAAGCACCTTATGGACGTGCTTTTCAATGACCTTCGCAAAAGCCGGCAGGAGCGAAATAGGTCTATAATTCGCCAACACCTCCACATCCAGGCCAGGCTTTTTAAGCAGGGGAATGATCATGGCCTGCTTCCAGGCCTGAGGAACCACACCCTGTGCAAGAGAACAATTCAACAGGGGGTTCACGAGGGGATTAATGACAGCTGCCATTTTAGCCAAAAATTTTGCCGGACAGGCATCCCGAGGGGAACCTGATTTGAGCCCAGCCATCAGGTCAAATGAGGCGGTCAGCGAGAGAGGAGGAAAAGCTGCCAAGGCCACACCTGCGTTAAGTCGGGTAGCAGCGGTATTCTCCACCCGACCCGGTATCTCAGGCTCCAGCACATGGAAGGAGTCCTGGATCCGCTGGATCTTAGAGGTGAAAAAGTCCGCAATCGCCCTGACCCAAGGCGCAGGAGGGGGAGTCTGGGTTGGTACTGCGTGCGACGTAGTAAACTCCCGCACAACGGCGAAAAGCTCCTTACAGGAATTGGAGGCAGCTTCAATTTTTCTCGCGAAATAAGCCTTCTTCTCCGCGAGGATGTTCCGATGGTAAGCTTTCGCCACAGACCTGTAGGCGAGTTTCGCCGTCGCATCGTAATTTGCGCGCCATGCTCTTTCCGCTACCTTGCATTGGCGCCGAGAGGCCGCCAATGCTTCCGTAAACCAAGGGGCAGAAGCACCTTTTTCAGGTTTGCGGAGGGGTCTCAGAGGAGCCAGATCATTAAGTCTCTCTGAGAACCAGGCCTGCAGTCACTCCACATCCTCCTCTAAGTTCCCTGCTGACACGAAGGGGTGGTCCGCACAAGCCTGTGCCAGCAGTTCCGGAGTAATCCGGTGAAGTGCCCTGAATCCCACGGAAGACTGCCGGGGGGCGCCGGAAGGCTTCCTAACTTCCGAGAAGTAAAATTTCACCACCAAATAAAAAGGTATTATTTATTGAACAGTCTTTCTTCTCATGCAAGAGAAATGAATTGCCACAATTGCAAGACTTGTTATTATAAAAAGTGCGTGCAGTAAAATGAGGATTGCGAAATAGTACTGTAAAAGCATTGATATGGTTTCTTATTCATACAATGGTTAAAATGAATAAAATATATACATTCATATATACATTTGACTAACGTACTCAATTGGTGCTTCTAACTACGCCTACCCAGTGTACCTGACCTAAGCCTAATACTTGGGAGGGAGGAAGTAAGTAGCAGTTTTAGTTAAGTTGGTTTTGCCAAGGTTTGCTTCAAGAATTCTCTCTAAGGGTTTAGTCAACACCATACCTCTGAAATAGAATGTTGTAGGTCTTGTATCTCCTTCCAGGACTCGATATCCCAGTCACTCGCAAGAGTAGGCTGGAAACGCCGGAGCTGGATTTTCTCGGCAGGAGAAAAGACAGCGTCTCTCTAAGCGCGTCAAGGAGGAGGAGGGGCAGCGTCCGTGGGCTGCTTGCATCTGCTGGGCTCTGCAAGGGACAGCTGTTCTGCTCCTGTATTCACCACACCATCGCTATCATCGATGTCGTCGCGGCAGCGTTTGCTTAAGGCAACGTTGGTAATATTTATACCTGAAAGGTGCCTTGTTTGACGTAAGTTTTTGGACATAAGACGTCAATAAAGATGTCACTAGGGAGTGATCGTCTCTCAGTGCTCATTAGAGTTCTATTACTAATCAAAACATAGCAAGCGGGGCTTTCCCAGGTTGCTGAGTTTTATCTTGTTGAAGAACTCGGAGTGTAATCTAGGAATCTAAGATAGTGGCTTCTGCTGTTTCATCTGCTGTAATGAGCTGCAGAGGAAGAGATTCTGAAATGTGGCTCTGATCGTGTTAGGCCAGAGACGAGTTTCTGAAATATCGCTCTTGATCGTTTATGCCATTATAGGGGTATGAATGGATTATAGCCGTATAGGGGCATAAGGTCACAGTATTGATCGGGGTCCTAGATTAGAACACAACAGCACCATACAGCGTTTTCTCTTTAGAAGATCTCCGCCAAAGAGACCCTTCGGGGGCCCGTCGGACATTGCAGTGCCGGTCTGACGAGGAGCAACAAAAGCCTGATGATGAAGCATGACATCCTTCGGTGTGTGTGAGGGCGAAAGAGAGGCAAGATTTGATCTTCCCCTTCGGGAGTGTATCCTTGAAACCGGGGAATAGTATCTACCGCTTTTCACTCTTCTTCTGACTTTTCTTTACCCTTTACTCTCTCTCTTGCTGTATCTATACAGTGGGTGACATTCACGTACCCTCTGGTCATGGAACTGTGTCCATTTTTGATATAACGAGTCATTCAGGAGCACAGACACTGGACATCATTAAGCTCCCGGTCCCCCCCTCTCCCATTGTTGACCCTGCTACTGCACTACCATCAACAGGGCCGCCGCGGACTACGCCGCAGGTACGCAAATACAGAAATACAACACACAACACACGAGCTGACACAGGGGCCAAGTCTACCACAGTCACCCTGCTGGGGGGGTCAAAACACATCCACAAGGGCACCCCTATATTACCCACCTGCCAACAAGTCACTCCTCTGCATCCGGGACACACATCGACCATGAACTAGCAGCCCCGTCCTGCTCCCAGTCACGTCACTGCCGCGGTCAACACATGCGCACAATGCAGAAGGCAGGGCCAGTCCAAGGCATGGGCAGGGCACAGACACCCCAGGGACACACCACCCCCAACCACACATCAACACACCATCAAGTCACAGGCCAGGTGCCCATCCTGTACACCCCTATGCACAGTAACAAGCACAGGTACAAGCAAGCACAATATCACATCCTACACCACACAACAGACAACCAGGGAGACAGCCACTGCAGGAGTAGCTTACAAGGATCTCAGTACACCAGTGCCACACACACTCAAGGATGACAATACTTCCCAGCACATACACACACCCTGGGTGTATCCAGAAACAGAACACACACACAGGGTAGCAGGAACATATGCTTGCACAAAACTACACAAAAACACCAGAGGACATCAGGGGATGCACATCAGGCAATGCTAAGCCCACAGACCCACAACACTGTATGCACAACAGGCAGTGTGTGCACAACAAGCACAACAGCCACACACAGACATGACTGACACAACACAAATCAGCACAGCAATAAAACAACACCACACCCAGGAAGTGAAGCTACACCACAGCCAACACACAGACACCCAACACAACAACAACAGGATGCACCACCCTCGAATACAACAGCACAACCAGCTACACCAGAGCACTGGGCAGCACACACAGCTCAAGTGCACAAGGGCAATCAACACTGATTAAGACAACAAGAACATCACACATAAAACAATGTAGCCATGTCCAGAGTGGAACAGCACACTCGGGCCAAAAACTGCACCACAAGGCACAGTCTCACAAATGAAGGAATGGTGAGGCACATACACATGGGAAGAAAGGGGACAGCTGACATAAAAATCAAATGATTTGCATGTCAGTATCAGACATGTGAGGTGTGTCCAAAACACAAATAGAGTGAATGCAGACCCAAAATGTCTAGGCACAAGTGGCACACATAGTGGATAGCATCACACCATGACTTTCAGAAGGAGAAAATGCACCATGTGCCTGCCATGGCAGAGAAAGTCACACACAATGCCAGTGAGGAGAAGCAGGGTCACACAGTGCACACAAACACACACACACACCACACATTGATGCTCAAACAAACACAACACTGATGTGCAAGTCACACACTTTGCACACACATAAGTGACAAATACAACAAGGAGGAGTCACACAGAACTGCATGGACACACCAAAACACTGCAAAGTGCACAACAGACAACTCACACAAAAGCATTAAATCATTTACACAGGGTAGGACAATCAAAACAACAGGCACACAACTCCTAGCTGACACATGGGTGTCATTCACAATCCAGGGGCACACACACATCCACACCAACTACAGAATCACACCCTTCACACTGCACACCTCCTCACCACCCAAGAGCACACATCTCATGTATGCCAGGGGACCAGGACTAAGGACCAACACAGGATGACCATACACATACACAGCTGGGCACATATACAGGAATAACACACATACACCATGGCTGTGCCCAGCCTGCATGCAAGCCTGTGCACAGCATCACACCTTGTGCTGGCAGTGTACCCCAACCTCACATGGCAACAACGTAGCCAACAACAGAAAACCACTCACAAGATAACTGCATGACAGGTAAAAGAGCCAACACAGATGACATAAGTATCAGTGTCTGAATGGACTGAAGCTCCTGTCACCCCTGTTAATAAATGTGATGCGGATACAGAACTTGGCAATGTTGAAGTGAGACATAGAGCATGGGGCATAGGCAACCAAATGCACACACAAAAAGAACTTTAATCAGCAAGGACACGGACAAAAGACACAACAGGAGTAACTGTCTTTATTCACATATTGCATAGATGTGAAAGTATCACAACTGTACACAACATCAAGGTACAGAATGCAGATCAAATGTAAGATATCCTTCACTAGCAAAGTACAAACAGGAAGGCCAGTGTACAGGGGAGACTCCAACACAGCAGAGCAACAGGGCCAGTGTCCATTGCAGGTGGCAGAGCAGGTACATGAGAGACTGCACAGGTGATAGTACAACACAGCAGAGAAACAGGGCCAGTGTACTTGGCACAGGGGAGACTCCAACACAGCAGAGCAACAGGGCCAGTGTCCATGGCAGGTGTGAGAGCAGGTACATGGGAGGCTGCACAGGCAAGGCCAGACCAGCAGTGAATGACAAGGCCAGTGGCCAGGGAGAAGTGCAGAGTCAGGGCATGAGAAGCTGCACAGTGAGTGTGTTTGACTGTACACTTCCATGGTGTCAAGACTGTCAGAATTGATGCTCTTTCTTCAATGCACGGGAGCTGAATGTCGCAAGTTCCCACTGCCTCACCCAAGCCTTCCAGCAACATACAATATTAGCACGATTGCTGACTAGGCCTTGGGGGGGGGGGAGGGGGGGGTGGAGGGATGGGACAGAGAAGAGACTGCCACTATACGTCTGATTCTTTCTTCAGCTTCAGACTTCGTCTTTTTCTATTCTTCTTACTTCGCTGGCTTGTATTCTGCTGTAAAAGAATTTACTGTTAACATTTATTCCTTTCTTTTCACTCAATTCTGTATTTTATTACCTCTCTGTGTACCTACCCAAAGCTGTAGTGACTTTTGCCTGTCTTCTATTGCTTGTGTATAAAGCTTCTGTGCTGCAACTAAGAATATGAATCTATTAGTCCTCAATAAGTGTCTAGCCTTAATTCTTCTGTTCTTGTGTCTTTTCAGGCTTCCTCACCTATTGTCTGCACAGCTGTTGTATTGAAGAAATTCCAAGGTAAGTGTTCTTAATCACACTGTACCTCTTTTGCTTCACCTGTAAATGTAAATGTATTGGCATTTATATAGCGCACTACTTACCCGTACGGTCCCAAGGCGCTTCGACCGCTGCGAAACCCTTCCTGGCTTCCCTGAGAGATGGTCCTTTAATGGGTATCTCCAGGGTGAGACCAGGCATCCCCGGCGGTCTGGTGGGGCCGTTAGTGAAGATGAGGCAAGCTAATGCCCAGAGTTGCCGAGTGTGATCGCTGATCAGAGTGGGCACTGAGGCGAGAGAATTATCGAGTCCGCTGACCCTGGTCCAGAAACCTGCCGCGCCGGGAATCGAACCCTGGTCCCAGGCCGTCCTCTGCTCTCGGGTCTGCCGCCTCTAACCAGTGAGCCACACTACTTCACCTAAAACCTTTTAATAGTTTTCTCTTTACTCTGTAGTTCTCTTTTGCCTTATGCGCTTCCTATGAGTTGCTTCTCTCCTAGAAAATGCCTTTCGCAATCTGTTTTAACTTCGTTTTTTCTTCGAGGAGTTTTTTCCTACTCTCACTCCCGTAACGACTTGTGCTGTCTTTGAACGTCTGTTAGTTTTCCTTTTAAACTGCTCTAATGAGCATGCCCAGTGTCCAGTCCAATAACTCTATGTGCATGTGTAAATACGTGTTGCACTCATAAATACATTGCGCGCATGCTCCACCCGCAAAACAACATCGGAACAGTCTTACTTGTCTCACTCCGATCTCTGGATTACTCCGCTGCTTCGTGACGGTAAATTTATTTAGTTGCTACGCTTATCCCTAGCTAAGCTTCGCAACGATTCACAAGAACGTCAGTTTTCTCCACAGAAATCAGGTGAAGTGCGCAATAGCGCTGACTCGACACCTGGTTCCACATGATTGCAGTTGAACGCTGGAGCGCTCACCTGCAGTTCTGACTTCTCTTCATTGGCGGCCATCTTTGATTTCCGCTTCACTCTCAGTGTGCTTTGTCTTCTCTTTTTATACAGTAGTGTTTTCAAGTGTATGGCATTAATCCTGTGTCTTCTGCCCTTACATAACCTTACAGCCCTGACACATGGCCAGCAACACAACCATGTGGAAAACGATGGGCCGGACTAGCACACCTCTATGAGAGACAGGTGTATGAGGGGGACTGCCACTCACATCTGGCTGTCAGGTAGACTTGGAGCGGGCATCAATTATTGGTTGTGCAGGACTGCCTCATTCAAACCCATCCAATGACCGGTTCCGCGGTGGTGGAGCACGCCTTCTGCGATTTTCAAATCTGCATCATGTCACGCAATCGTCGCTCCCATTGGCTGTAGGCTGTGACCCATGGCGGTGATGCACCGCAGGGGCCCGGGGTGCGCTACCGCGATGGTGCATCTTTCGAACCCATCCAATGACCGGCACCGTGGTGGTGGAGCACGCCTTCCGCGATTTTGAAACCTGAATCATGCCACCCCAGTTGTCACTCCCATTGGCTGTAGGCTATGCCCCATGGCGTTGTTGCACCACTGCGGACAGGCGCTAGCAACCGCCATATATGTGGCGCTGCATGGCCAACGCCAGCAACCCATGTCAATGGCTTCAGCACTTGTGTATGGGGTTGGTGCTGGTGTCTAGCTACCGCCTGTCCACGGCGGCGTGAGTTTCCGCAAATTAGGTCACATGCAATGGGAAATTGAACCGTGAACTCTGCATCAGTACACAGCAGCAACAGGTTTAATGGCACATCATTGTACACACAATGCCATCTTATGGTATCAGGCACAGGTGGGTGCACGCTATGTGTGACGCACATTGCTCTGTGTTCCTGCAATGTCACTGATGCATTTGATGGTTGATGATGCCTGACAGTGTTAAGCTGGTGGTAATGATGTGTAACCAAACACTGTGCTGTGGTCTTGTGCTGACCTTGGCAAGGCTTGTCTCACTATATGGTGTTCTTCCATACTTGTGCTACCATATCAGCCCAGGCACACAAGTTTACCATCACATGTGATCATTGTGCTCTTGATGTATGCCAGCTTCCCATGATGCATTGAGGTGTGACAGGTAAAGCAGATGTGTGTGAGGCATTCATGGTCATCTCACACACTTTTTTGGATGTTACGGTATGAGGCGTGAACATGTGGAATGTCCAGTACAGGAACTGTGCTTTTTACATTGACATTCTGTTATGTCTGCGGGACACGTTTTGGCTAAATGAATTGGTGTGTCCCCTGTGTGTCTCCAATTTATACACATGTAACCTTGTGTGTCACGCATCTCTCTTGGAATTTTATAGGTTTTGCGTAACATGATTCATGGTATGTGCTGTGTCCACTTCTTGATGGTTGTCATTGACATGTGTCCATGTACATCTCACCTAGGAGGAGGCCAAATCTCATACGTCACCTGACAGTGCTGGGGGACATGGAGGATGTAGTGATCATCCGAAAATTCCGCATAGACAGGGTGATCCTGAAGACCGTTTGTGACCAGTTGGAGCCCCACTTGCATCCTCGTCGCCACGACCCAACTGCCTTCACACCCACATACAAGGTGATGGCAGTCCTCCACTTATTTGCAACTGGTTCCTTCCAGGAGACCGTGGCCGCCGCTGCAGGGATGTTGCAACCCATGTTCATGGCTACACACCCACAAACAGTCCTCCAATACCAGATGGCTACCTAGCTGTAAGTTTGTTTGGTGGACAGTGCAATGGCTGACACATCCTCCTGGGTTGGGGAGGCCTCCATGCTGCTGGAGTGTGGGACAGGGGGCATGCTGGGAGTAGCAATACAGGCCTCCCACCCACATACATGTCTCCCAGTAAGGTTGACTACCTACCTGTCAGGTGAGGCTGGACAGTGCAATGGCTGACACATGCTCCTGCCTGGGGAAGGCCTCTATGCTGCTGGAGTGTGGGACAGGGGGCATGCTGGGAGTAGTGATACAGGCCTCCCACCCACAAACATGTCTCCCAGTGAGGTTGGCTACCTACCTGTTACGTCGGGGTGGACAGTGCAATGGCTGACACATGCTCCTGGGTGGGGGAGGCCTCCATGCTGCTGGAATGTGGGACAGGGGGCATGCTGGGAGTAGTGATACAGGTCTACCACCCACAAACATGTCTCCCAGTGAGGTTGACTACCTACCTGTTAGGTGAGGGTGGACAGTGCAATGGCTGACACATGCTCCTGGGTGGGGGAGGCCTCCTTGCTGCTGGAGTGTGGGACAGAGGGCATGCTGGGAGTAGTGATACAGGCCTCCCACCCACAAACAGTCCTCCAATACAAGATGGCTACCTACTTGTGAGTCTTTTTGGTGAACAGTTCAATGGCTAACACATGCTCCTGGGTTGGGGAGGCCTCCATGCTGCTGGAGTGTGGGACAGGGGGCATGCTGGGAGTAGTGATACAGGCCTCCTACCCACATACCTGTCTCCCAGTGAGGTTGGCTACCTACCTGTCAGGTGAGGGTGGACAGTGCAATGGCTGACACATGCTCCTGGGTGGGGAAGGCCTCTATGCTGCTGGAGTGTGGGACAGGGGGCATGCTGGGAGTAGTGATACAGGCCTCTCACCCACAAACATGTCTCCCAGTGAGGTTGGCTACCTACCTGTTAGGTCCGGGTGGACAGTGCAATGGGTGACACATGTTCCTGGGTGGGGGAGGCCTCCATGCTGCTGGAATGTGGGACAGGGGGCATGCTGGGAGTAGTGATACAGGGCTACCACCCACAAACATGTCTCCCAGTGAGGTTGGCTACCTACCTGTTAGGTGAGGGTGGACAGTGCAATGGCTGACACATGCTCCTGGGTGGGGGAGGACTCCATGCTGCTGGAGTGTGGGACAGAGGGCATGCTGGGAGTAGTGATACAGGCCTCCCACCCACAAACAGTCCTCCAATACAAGATGGCTACCTACTTGTGAGTCTGTTTGGTGAACAGTGCAATGGCTAACACATGCTCCTGGGTTGGGGAGGCCTACATGCTGCTGGAGTGTGGGACAGGGGGCATGCTGGGAGTAGTGATACAGGCCTCCTACCCACATACATGTCTCCCAGTGAGTTTGGCTACCTACCTGTCAGGTGAGGGTGGACAGTGCAATGGCTGACACATGCTCCTGGGTGGGGAAGGCCTCTATGCTGCTGGAATGTGGGACAGGGGGCATGCTGGGAGTAGTGATACAGGGCTACCACCCACAAACATGTCTCCCAGTGAAGTTGGCTACCTACCTGTTAGGTGAGGGTGGACAGTGCAATGGCTGACACATGCTCCTGGGTGGGGGAGGCCTCCATGCTGCTGGAGTGTGGGACAGGGGGCATGCTGGGAGTAATGATACAGGCCTCTCACCCACAAACATGTCTCCCAGTGAGGTTGGCTACCTACCTGTTAGGTCGGGGTGGACAGTGCAATGGCTGACACATGCTCCTGGGTGGGGGAGGCCTCCATGCTGCTGGAATGTGGGACAGGGGGCATGCTGGGAGTAGTGATACAGGGCTACCACCCACAAACATGTCTCCCAGTGAAGTTGGCTACCTACCTGTTAGGTGAGGGTGGACAGTGCAATGGCTGACACATGCTCCTGGGTGGGGGAGGCCTCCATGCTGCTGGAGTGTGGGACAGAGGGCATGCTGGGAGTAGTGATACAGGCCTACCACCCACAAACAGTCCTCCAATACAAGATGGCTACCTACTTGTGAGTCTGTTTGGTGAACAGTTCAATGGCTAACACATGCTCCTGGGTGGGGGAGGCCTCCATGCTGCTGGAGTGTGGGACAGAGGGCATGCTGGGAGTAGTGATACAGGGCTCCCAGCCACAAACATGTCTCCCAGTGAGGTTGGCTACCTACCTGTTAGGTGAGGGTGGACAGTGCAATGGCTAACACATGCTCCTGGGTGGGGGAGGCCTCCATGCTGCTGAAGTGTAGGACAGGGGGCATGCTGGGTGTGGTAGTACAGGCCTCCCACCCCCAAAAAGGCCTCACCGTGAAGATGGCTAGCTACCTGTTAGGTGAGGGTGAAGAGTGCAATGGCGTTTGGTTGTGCAAGGAAGTACTTATCAGTGTGTTGGTTGCCATTTGTCTGTACTTTCCAGCCTCCATTCCCCCGGCAACTCCTGTGAGAATTTCAGGATGCAGTATGGCAAGCACCTTCTCCTCCCATGGTGTGAATATTTTCTGTGGGATTGGAGGGCCCTGCCTGTCCGGTTAGCCAGCTCCCAGTTCTTGCTCCTCTTCTCCTTGACAACCCTCTTGAGATCATGCCACCGCTTCATGATCTCCTTCTTGGATCGCGGGGTGGTCCCTACTGCATTGACCCTTTGGACTATCCTTTCCCACATTTGTGTCCTTGTGGCTAATGGTGTCTGTTGGACCAGGCTTCCAAACTGTTGTGGTTCCACTCTCACTATCTCATTGGCCATGACTGTCAACTCACCCTCTGTGAATTTTGTCATTTTCTGTATTTGCATGGTGGTTGGTGTTTGCAGTGTTTGTGGGTGCAGGGGTGTGTGTGGTGGGTGTGGTTTTGGGATGTGAGGTGTGTTGTGTGCTGGGGAGTTTTTGGTGCTGGTGTAGTGGTGGTGGTGTGTGTGTGCTGTGTTGTTTTGCCTGTCCTCTCAGATCTGGTGAATGCCCTTCTCTTCTAGAGTGTTGCAAAGGATTGTGGTCAGTTGAGGGGCTGTATTTATACTCAGCTGTGTGGGTGTGTCCAATTGGGCTTTGGCTGTGGGGTGTATTGTGGGTGTTGTCCTGGGAAATGTTTTTTATTTAACTGCATTTGTTTTATCATTGGTATGTGCTTTGTGTATTTGTGGGGCATGGCTACTTTGACTTGTGCTCAGCTATGCATCGTTGCAGTGTTTTGGCTTCGTCCGCCATGTTCGTCATGTCCCATCCGATGCGGTGGCTATGCCGCAGCTCTTCCGCTGTGTCTCCCATTCACTGCTGTGTGACCGCGGCGGTCAGAAACAGCGGTTCGTACCGCAGGACCATCGGGGATATCCTAATTTCCCATGCGGTGTCTCCGCTATGCTTGCGGCGGTGTGTAGCATTTCTGCTGCTTTTCTGACTGCAGCAGTCGTTTCTTGAACGTCACCGCCCGCATCGGGCGTTTTTTGTTAGCCCGCTAACACCGCGGTCGGTCTTTTTTGGCGGTTGATCCTAATTTGACCGCTGGTTTATCCGCGGTCCCGGCGGGCGGTTCTTTTCCGCCTCCATGGAGGTCGGGTGGTTTTCTGCACGCTATCCTAATGGGCCCCTAAGGCTCAGAGTTATGAAACCCTTGCATTGCCGTTGTGTTACTCAAGGCAGTGCAAGGCAATGCAAGGGCTTCAGTGAGCTTTACAAGGCCACACAATCAATCAATCAATCAATCAATGACACTTATAGAGCGCGCTACATACCCGTAGGGTCTCAAGGCGCTGGGGGGGGTGGGGGGGGGCCGCTACTGCTCGAACAGCCAGGTCTTCAGATTCTTCCTGAAGGAGAGGTGGTCTTGGGTCAGGCGCAGGTCGGTCGGGAGGGAGTTCCAGGTCTTGGCGGCCAGGTAGGAGAAGGACCTTCCTCCTGTAGTCGTTCTTCGGATGCGGGGGACGGCGGCGAGGGCGTGGTTGGCTGATCGGAGGTGGCGTTTGGGAGCGTAGAAGTTGATCCGGCTGTTGAGGTAGCTCGGGCCTTGGTCGTGTAGGGCTTTGTGTGCGTGGGTGAGGAGGCGGAAGGTGATTCTTTTGTTGACGGGGAGCCAGTGAAGGTCTCTCAGGTGTCCGGTGATGTGGCTGGTTCGTGGGATGTCGAGGATGAGTCTGGCTGAGGCGTTCTGGATCCGCTGGAGTCTCTTCTGGATCTTGGCGGTGGTACCGGCGTAGAGGGCGTTGCCGTAGTCCAGTCGGCTGGTGACGACGGCCTGGGTGACGGTCTTCCTGGTCTCGGTGGGGATCCACCAGAAGATCTTCCGTAGCATGCGTAGGATGTTGAAGCACGCCGAGGAGACGTTGTTGACTTGCCTGGTCATGGAGAGGGAGGAGTCCAGGATGAAGCCCAGGTTGCGTGCATGGTCTGTCGGTTTGGGTGCGGTGCCCAGGGCGGGAGGCCACCAGGAGTCGTCCCAGGCGGAGGGTGAAGAGCCCAGGATGAGGACCTCCGTCTTGTCCGAGTTCAGTTTCAGGCGGCTGGTCGTCATCCACTCGGCTACCTCTTTCATCCCTTCGTGCAGGTTGGCTCTGGCGGAGGCGGGGTCGTTGGTCAGGGAGAGGATCAGCTGGGTGTCGTCGGCGTAGGAGATTATGCTGAGGTTGTGTTTGCGTACGATGGCCGCGAGGGGGCTCATGTAGACGTTGAAGAGGGTGGGGCTCAGAGATGATCCTTGAGGGACGCCGCAGATGACTTCGGAGGCCTCTGACTTGTACGGTGGTAGGCGGACTCTCTGTGTTCTTCCGTCGAGGAAGGAGATGATCCATTCCAGCGCCTTGTCCTGGATTCCGGTGTTGCTGAGGCGCTGTACTAGGGTGCGGTGGCAGACCGTGTCGAATGCCGCGGAGAGGTCTAGGAGGATGAGGGCCGCTGTTTCTCCATTGTCCATCAGGGCTCGGATGTCATCGGTGGCGGCGATGAGGGCGGTCTCGGTGCTGTGATTGGCTCGGAAGCCGGACTGTGAGGGGTCGAGGGATCCGTTTGTCTTGAGGAAGGCGGCCATCTGCTTGTTGACGGTCTTCTCGATGACTTTCGCAGGAAACGGGAGGAGCGAGATGGGGCGGTAGTTCTTGAGTTCGGTGGGGTCCGCTGTTGGTTTCTTGAGTAGAGCGCTGAGTTCGGCGTGTTTCCAGCTCTCAGGGAAGGTGGCGGTGTCGAAGGATGTGTTGATGATGTTGATGATGTCTCGCAGGTGGGGTGCGATGACAAAACCACGTTGCATGGCTGCATGAGGCTCAGTAAATCTGGAGTCAGTCAATGCAGCCCAAGTTATTGCCTCGCACTACTCTGCCCTTAGATGGGGTTCCGTGGGTGGGACGTGGATTTTGCCGTACATCCACCTATGGATTATGGCATCTTCTCACATTTACTAAGACTGGTGAACCTGGGAATGTGTCAAATAATGAGGAGAAATATGTTTGTTTGTAGCTCTTTCATTGTGTGATGTCTTCTGCAGCACACATAGAAAGGGGGATACAACTCAGAGATCTGGTTTGTGCAGGAAGGCCTCCGTTCCTGCAGAAAAACAATCGTGGCTATAGAGCAGGCACTCTTGCATCAAGGTGCACGGGGGCCCGTAAGGCTGCTATTCTGCTCTCAGAGCACCAGCGCAGGGACAGAGTAGGAATGCATGGTATCTTAAGAGACATGGTGCATTCCTTTCCTCTCCGTCACTCAAAGCAGCGCAGCATTTTGCTGTTCTATGTTGTATTGCGTGACTTGTAAGTAAATCTGCCTCAAAGTCCTAGGATGACAAATGCTCCATATTATACAGATGCTCTGATCATCTGTGATCACACCACACGTAAAGCCAGAAACAAATAAAAAATGCAGTGAGTAACCCACTACTCCTCAAACAGTGAAAAAACACCAATAATATTTGGGGTACAGTGACAAAATAACAACACTCAAAATATCCCCAAACAAAAACATTATGACCAAAATATTGATATAACAAACATCGACATCCTATACTTATAATGCAAAAAGAAAAAATATTGAGAGATTATGTTAATTGTGTAATCTGTTTAGGTGTGGGTTGTGAGGTTATAGGGGTGAATGGTGGTAATTCATTTATTTTTTATTAATTACAATGTGTTGGTAATTAAAATTAATTAATTAAGTGACAATTAATTATGTTAATTGTGTATTGTTTTAGGTGCAGGTTATGCGGGGATAGGGGTAATGGGTGGGAAGTATTTATTTAAAATCAATTAATAGTTAGTTGATAATAAATATTATTTAATTAACTGATAATTATTTATGTTAATTGTTTATTTACATTTTGTTAAGTGCGGGTATTGGGTTACATGTATTTAGTGTATTGTGTGCTTTGTGTGGATTTATTGTGAGAAGTATTTTAATTATAATTAATTATTCATTAATATTTAATTAATGAAAATTAGTTTGTTAATGAATAATTATATTAATAGTTCAAAGAATATTTTAGCTGCATGTTATGAGTTTTGTGGTATTTTAGGGTGAGAAGTAGCTAAACTAAATGTATGAATTTATGTTTTTTGTTGATGTATAATTTATTTTAACAGTTTAAAATTCTATGAATGTAGCACAGATTATTTTACACATCACAAATATTTATAATTAAAAATATTCTAATTTTAAAGAAACAAAAAGGTAATGTTATACAATGTATGATATAAAATGTAATACATATACTATTTCAAATACTATTTATAACAAAATAAACAAAAGGTACAACTTCCATGTCACACAATGCAAAATTAACAAAAATGTTTACATTTACAAATCTCCCGCCAATAAATTCAACAGTAGTAAAAACATTGGATTGCGAATAGGTAATATTTACTGAGCCCATTCCAGCCAGTAGAACAGTAGCAAAACTGTTGGAGTGTGAAGGGATAACGTTAATATTCCCACTCCAGTCAGTACAACAGTAGGAAAAGTGTTAGCTTGCAGAGGAATAAAATTTACTATTCTCACACCAGTCAGTAAAATAGTAGGGAATGTTTTGGATTGCTGAGGGGTAATAATAAATATTCACCCTCCAAAACGTGCAGCAGTAGGGAGAGTGTTGGATTGCGGAATAGTAAATTTACTATTTCCACTTCAATTACTGCAACAGTAGGGAAAGTGTTAGATTGCGGAGGGGTAACATTTATTATTCCTACTTCGGTCTGTTCAACATTAAAAATAAACAAAATATCTAAAACAAAATATTTAAAACAAAATAAAATTATTTTAAAAACAAAGCTAATACAAAAACTATAAATATGTTTAAAAATAAACTGACAATATATTTAATATAAAAAGATATCACAATCTTAAATGCATATCACAAAAAACTACAAATATAAAAAAAATACAAGAATAATTTTCGTACTAATAAATATTTTTAACTCATTAATAAAAGCATTAATTGTTACATACATTTAGTTTAGTTACTTCCCCCCTATAATACCACAAAACTCACAACCTTCAGCTAAAACATTATTTACACTATTAATCTAAATATTCATCAATAAAATAATTTTCAATAATTAAATATTAATTATTAATTAATTATAATTAATGTGCTCACAATAAATTCACACAAAGCACAAACACACACATAACATGTTACAAAAAATTATGTACACCAAACATTTACATATATCATTATTAAATTCATAATGAATATTAATTAAAAGAAAATGATAAGGGCTTAAAATTAATTTACTTCCCACTCAATACCCCTACAAAACCCACAACCCACATCTAAAATCTAAAAATAATTAATGTATTTGCACAATTAACATAATTATCAATTAAACAAATACTATTAATTAGAAACCAAATTAGAATAATTAAACGTAGCACTCTCCCTATAATTCCCACAACCCACACCTAAAATTACACTTAAGAAAAGTTTATTACACAATTAATTCTCATTTACAAATAAATAAATAATAAGATTTAACAACTAAATAGTTACAAATAATTCACTTCCGACTCTTTAGCCCTATAAACCCAAAACCTGCACCTAAAAAAAGTAAATAAACAATTAACATAAATGATTATGAATTAACTAAATAATATTTATCATCAACTATTAATTGATTTAAAATAAATACTTCCCACCCATTACCCCTATAACCCAATACCCTGCACCTGCAAAATACACAATTAGCATAATTAATTGTCACTTAATCAATTAATATTAATCAACAACACATTTTTTATTAATTCAAAATAAATTACTTATCACCATTTACCCCTATAACCTAACAACCTACACCAAAACAGATTACACAATTAATATCATTATTAATTAATGAATTAGTATTAATTATCAACTAAATATTAATTAAAAATAAATTACTTCTCACCCTTTACCGCTACAATCCCACAAAATGCCCCAGAAAAATTACCCAATTAACATAATTAATTATCAATTAATTAATATTAATTACCAACTATTTGTATTTGTATTTTTATTTCTAGTATTTCTAAAGGGCAACAATCGCTCAGAAAGGAGCATCCTGGCAACTAATCATTAGATAATTACAAATATATCACTTCCCGCCGTTTACCCCTATAAACCCCACAGCCCATACTTAAAATGTACACTAAAAAATTAAAAGCACAAATAACACAATTAAATATAAATTAAACAAATATTAATAAATAAGAAATAATCATTAATTTATTATAATTATATTACTTCCCAACCTCTTCCCCTATAAACCCACAACCCACTACAGAACTAAATAACACAAAATGTATTTAAATTAAATTGAATAATTACAAAAATGTAACACATCTATTAAAAACATTAATAACACCTTTTATTAAAAAAATCACAAACATTTATAATAAATACAAAACTTCTTAACACTAAATAAAAAAGTATTATTAATGACTTCAATATTTTTAAAATTAATATCAATTACTTTCAAATCGATATTTTTGACATTGATTTTTTTGACATCGATATTTCCATGTCACAATATTTTAAATCTGATATTCTTATCTGTCGATATTTGCAACTCGATGTTGTCTAAACACTGATTTTTAGCCTAACTACTTTCATCAGTTCATGACATATTGGCACAAACTGCTAAAACCTGAAACATACACCTTTATAGGGTACTTCTTTTGAGTTCCAATCACCGCAGAGAGCAGACATTGCATTAAAAATACTCTTTAACAAAATGTGCTTCTTTAAAATTTGATATAGCGGCTACCCTTCACTGTAATGATCTGTCAAGAGGAAAATCTCAAGCATGAGACACTGATATTTAACCTTTGTGTTCCTCAATAAATTTACACCAGTTTTAAGAAAACTTACACATATTCAATACATTTACTTAGGTGGTGAACTTGCCATGGAATGGTTTGTTGGCATGGAATAATATTGACTCCACAGATGGAAGGTGCAACAGAATTACGAGGTTGACATGAAATGTAAATGCGAACAAAGGAAACACAAGGAGATTTTATTTATTTTATTTTATACAACTTGTTGAGCGCACGATTACCCGAGGGTGTCTTGGCGCTAGACAGAAGATCGTAGAAGAGCGAGAATTATGAGTAAATTAGCTTAGTTTATTGTTTAAATAGCCAGGTTTTTAGGTGTTTCCTGAAAAAAATTAGAGTGGGAGTGCTCTTAAGTTGATTGGGAAGAGCATTCCATAGTTTTGCCGTGGCAATTGAGAAGGATCTATCTCCCCATGTTGCTTTTCTGGTTTTGGCTATCTCCAGAAGATTTGCTTTGGCGGATCTGAGGGTGCGACATGGTCTGTATGGGCAGAGGGTGTGTTTTAAGAAGATAGGACCCTTTTCATGGAAGGATTTAAAGGCTATGCACAAAGCCTTAAATTTAATTCTTTGCCTCACCGATAGCCAGTGAAGTTTTTGGATGACATTAGAAATGGGTTTAAACTTAGGTGTTCCGGTGGCAAGTCTGGCGGCTGCGTTCTGTACCAACTGGAGTTTGTTTAACACCTGCTCTTGTGCATTAAGCATAAGAGCATTGCAATAGTCAACATGGGACATAAGTAGAGTGGAAATCAAGGTATTTGTGGTATTTGCAGGGAGGTAGGGTTGTAGTTTTTTAATCATTTTTAAGGTGAAGAATGAGGCCGAGACAATGGAATTTGCTTGGTGTATGTAAGAGAGTTTGTTGTCGAAGATCACTCCTAGGTTCCTAACCTTGGTGACAGGGACAGGAGGGGGTCCAAGATCTTGAGGCCACCAGGTAGGGGACCAACTAGGAGTAAGCCTACCAAATACCATGACTTCAGTTTTGTCTGAATTGAGCTTTAAACAATTTTTACTCATCCAGTTACTGATGGCAAGCATTCCCCGCTGGAAGGTGTTGGCTACTTCCAGTCCATTGTTGTTAATAGCCAGGACAAGCTGCGTATCGTCAGCATATGATGTAACTGCTAGGCGATGAGCTTTGATGAATGTTAAAGAGTGTTGGACTCAGCGAGGATCCCTGGGGGACACCACAGGGAAGAGAGAAGGGGCCAGAGGAGTATCCACCCATGGACACAGATTGTTCCTGGTTAGCTGAGAAGGAGGAGAGAAGGGAAATGGCATTTCTGGAAACTCCGGATTTTTTGACACGGTCGATCAAGATGGAATGATCGACCGTGTAAAAGGCTGTGGAAAGATCGAGCATTATAAGCACCGCTGCACCTCCTCTATCCAAGATCATTCTGATCTCATCAGAAGCTTTTATTAATGCCGTCTCCGTACCGTGACCCTTTCTGAATCCAAACTGCGAATCGTCAAGACAGTTGTTATTGTCAATGAATTCAGAGATTCAGAGATGATGGACGGAGCGCTGAAACTTTTCAGACACTCACCCCCAGTCACAGATCTGGGTTGAATCCATCATTGTTCTTTAGCTAACTTTGCCACCCCAGTTCAGACCCAGCCATAGGCAAATCAGTCTTGACCCTGTGCCTCATGGGAACAGTTTAGACCTAACTGCCAAGCCAGGTCTCCCTGGATCGGAAACAAGCATCCTGGGATCGGTTTCAGGGTAACACCCCGCATCAGCTCAGCTAGGTTTAATCCAATGTCAAAGTGAGCAAGTGACCCAAATCTGGGCATACCCCCTGCAAACTTAGGGTGAACAAAGCAAACACAAGGAGATTATGGACAGAGTGATGAAACTTTTCAGACACCCACCCTCAGTCACAGATCTGGGTTGAATCTATCAACGTTCCTTAGATCACTTTGCCACCCCAGTTCAGACCCAGCCATGTGCAAATAAGTCTTGATCCTGTGCCTCATGGGAACAGTCCAGACAAAACTGCCAAGCCAGGTCTTCCCTGGACCAGAAACAAGCATTCTGGGACCAGTTTTGGGGTAACATGACTCATCAGCCAGGCTAGCTTGAATCCAGTAGCAAAGTGAGCAAGTGACCCACATCTGGGCATACCCTGCCAGCTTAGGGCAAACAAAGCAAACACAAGGAGATGATGGTCAGAACGCTGAAACTTTTCAGACACTCACCCCCATCACAGATCTGGGTTGAATCCATCATCGTTCTTTAGCTCACTCCACCACCCCAGTTCAGACCCAAGTTCAATAATGCCACATTGATGGAAAACATAGGTGCATGTGGTTATCACATGAACTGTTGGTGGCACTTTCCAAAAAGAGATAGGGTCACAGAGCCACATAAAAATGGACATAAGAATCTGGAGTGTTTTGTGTGAGGAAAGAACAGTAATGAGGTGTATAGTCAGGATATGTTTCATCATTTTGATAAGTCAACAAAGTAGAGGAGGTGAGAAACAGGTACATTCCAAGAGTAGAACAGCATACTAAGAAAAAACAACTGTGACTTTCACAATTACAAAATAATCTTTTGAGTCATTCCACATTCATTCAATCAATCTTTCCCACTGTTCCCTGCGCCCTGCCTCGCCCAGCCGTTTACTGAGCCGGCTGCAAGCGACGGTGGGCGCCATCTTTGGTGTGGCTGGGGCTGCGCTCTAGTCGCGCCGGCCTCCCGCCCTCCTTAGCTATTTAGCTTGGCCTGGAACTCGCTTCGCGGCCTTTTAGAGCTCTCCCTGGTCGAGAGCGCTGGGGCTGCGAGCTAGCTTGGACTGAGCATCTTCTTTGCTGTTTTTATCACGCTGTCTGAATTCATTTTAAACACTTTTAATTCGTGTAACTATTTTGCTGCTGGGGGGCTGTAAATCATTCAGTTAAAAGGGGAATTTAATGAGGCACACTGACACCCCTTCACACGCCACTGTTCCCTGCTCCCTGCCTCGCCCAGCCGTTTACTGAGCCGGCTGCAAGCGGCGGTGGGCGCCATCTTTGGTGTGGCTGGGGCTGCGCTCTAGTCGCGCCGGCCTCCCACCCTCCTCACACTCTATATAACTAGCATTATGACCAGACGGCGCAGCGGGCTGGCGCAGCGGGAGCGCCGGACGCGTGCCGAAGCCGCGCCTAAGCCAAGCCCGTCTGCGCCCGTCCGCGACCGGACATGGCCCAGGGCCATGACCCCTGGCCCCTCAGTACGTTATTCTTCGAAACAACTTAGACTGCTCAACCCTGGCTATGGTTGTCAACTTTGTACCCCCTTGCCTCTTTCCACTGCTGTGGGTATTCTCCCCGCTCCGTGTTCTGGATGTCAATTCAACTGCCGCCCCCATGTCTGCCAGATTCGTCAGTTTCTGATGCCCTCTCTAATACATGCTCTCAGGATGTGAACATCACCTCCTTCCATGGTTGCCGAGCAGCGCTTATTAATACGCGCTCCCTTCCATGCCATAGTCTGGATATCAGTGAGTTCATCATCGCTCACGATCTCGACTTTCTTTTTGCCACCGAAACCTGGGGAGATGCGGGTTCAGGACCTGATTTTTGCCAAGCAACCCCTCATGGCTACAGTGTTGTGAGACATGACAGACAAATAGGAAGAGGTGGAGGACTCGCCATCATTTATAGAAATCAGTACCGCACTACGCTCGACCCCATTCAATCCATTAAGTGTGAAGCGGCAACCTTTGCTATCAACATTAACTGTAAACAAACCTTCAAAGGTATCTTGCTATACCGTCCTCCTGGACCTCAAAACTCCTTTCTTGGCTCCCTCCCTGAGCTAAATGATCACATTATAGGCTCGACTGATTACATGATACTGGGAGATTTTAACTTCCCTTTGGAGGAACAGGGAAACCATGACACCATTCAGCTCACTGCTGATTTTCTAACCCTAGGACTTCAACAATTGGTAAAGGGAACTACCCACCAGGCGGGACACACATTAGATGGCTTGTTTACCAATAACCCTCTCATTTCTGTACAAGATATTCTTCCCCTTACGTGGTCTGATCACAGGGCTATTATCTTTGGTATTCATATCCGGCCGGTTAATCTCCCCCTCCCCAGGCCACCCAGCAGGGTAGGAACTCGCGCCTGGAAGACCGCTGACATCCCTCAGATGGTAGATATCTTGACACTATCCTCTACAAGAGGATCCAACCTCGTCCCTTCAGCCTCCGACTTACAAGATTGGATCAAAAACGCTGCCGATCAGGTAGCCCCAGAAAAGTCTATTCGACCTAACAGAAGATCTCCGTCGGCGGTATGGTACACAGAAGAGCTTAGACTTCACCGGCAACATTGTAGGAACCTAGAAAGACGTTGGAGGAAATCCTATTGCTCCATAGCTAAGCAATCCTACAAAGATGCCTTGACAATATATAAAAAGGCTATCACTGCTCAAAAAACGACCTTCTTTTCGACCCAAATAGATAACGCCAGGAACTCCGCCAGAGAATTGTTCTCTGTGGTCACCTCCCTGTCCACTCCTCCCTCGGGCCTTGGAGTTGAACCTTCCCAGCCTTTCTGTAATGCGCTGTCCACCTTTTTCATCACCAAAGTGGCAGATATATATATGCATCCTTTGCTGGGGATGTAGGGACAAGATCCACGGTCAGTAGTAAGGAAACACCTGTCACGGATCATGACCCTCTCTCTTCATTCGTTCCCACCACACAAGACCAGATTAGCAGACTCATCTCCATCACCAAGTCTGGCTCCCCCTTGGATCCCTGTCCTCCTTCAGTGATGGCTAATCTAAATGAGGTGATTTCTCGCCCACTGATGGAAATCTGTAACATCGCCTTTCAAACCGGCCATTATCCTGCCCCGTGGAAGAAGGCAGTAATCAAGCCTCTTTTAAAAAAGCCCTCCTTGGATCCCACCGCTTTAGCCAGCTACAGACCCATTGCCTGTCTCCCCTTTCCTGCCAAAATATGCGAAGCATTGATGAATAAACAACTTTCAGAGTTTGTCCATATTCACCAACTTCTAGACGAAACGCAGTTTGGTTTCAGGAAAGGACATGGAACCGAGACCGCTCTAATAAAAGCCTCAGATGAGATTAGAGCCATTATGGACCAGGGAGGTGCAGACATTCTGATTCTCTTGGACCTGTCCGCAGCATTTGACATGGTCGACCATGCCATTTTGGTCGACCGTGTCACAGCTCTGGGGATAAACGGCACGGCCAGAGACCTCATTTCATCCTTTCTGGCCGACCGCACCTAGACAGTCAAGTTGGGTAACTTCTACTCTCCCGTCTCTGCACTACCTTGTGGAGTTCCACAGGGCTCCTCGCTAAGTCCAACGTTATTTACCATCTACGTAGCAGACTTAGCGAGGGTAATAAAGGCCCACGGGGTGCGACTAACATCTTATGCAGACGACACCCAACTGGTGCTGGCAATCCATAAGGATGGCACAACGGTGGCAGCCAATTTCCAGGAGACTATGCTTGCTGTCAGTACATGGATGTCCTCCAACTGCCTGAGGCTTAACTCGGACAAAACCGAGGTTATGACCTTTGGCAATCTCTCCCCAGAATGGTCCTCCATCTGGTGGCCCAACCAGCTGGGCCCTCCACCTGTCCGAGTGGAAAAGGTGAGGAACCTGGGAGTTATTTTTGACAGCAAGCTGACATTTAACCTTCATGTCAACAAGGTTGTGTCATCCGCCTTCTTTATTCTAAAGAAAATTAAGAAATTGCTGCCTTACCTCCCTATCTCAGCTGGGAAGACCTTAGTTATCACCTTGGTGTTTTCCAAAATCGATTATGGAAATGCCCTATTTCTTAACTCCCAGAAACTTGGGCTGTCTAAGCTACAGTCTATATAGAACGCGTCTGCTAGAATTCTTTTAGACCTTCCTCGCCGCCAGCCTACTACTCTCGCCATTCGCCAGCTTCATTGGCTTAGAGTAGAGAGCCGAATCAAATGCAAGACTCTCTGCATTGCCTATAAGGCAGTGCATGGCGTCGGACCTAAGTTTCTGACTGAGGCTTTTCAGTTGTGCAGCCCTAAAAGGTTGCTGAGATCTGCTAACACATGCCTCCTACCGGTACCTCGCACAAGAATGGCAACTTGGGGAGACAGACGCTTCCTAGTTGCTACGCCAAAACTCTGGAATCTCTTGCCACTTACTATCAAAAATGCTCCTAACCTGATGAGTTTCCGTAGGCTCTTAAAGACATGGCTGTTTAACCAGTGATTTCTGCTATTGGTCCCGCTAGTTCACACATGCGCCGAGACACCTTCGGGTAATTGCATGCGCAATAAAAATTCCAAAAATAAAATAAATAAATAAATCAGAGTACTTGTAAAGAACACTACTTACCTGTGAGGGTCTCAAGGCGCTGTGGGGAGGGGGTGCCGCTACTGCCCAAAGAGCCAGGTCTTGAGGAGTCTTCTGAAGGCGAGTAGGTCCTGGGTCTGTCGTAGGTGGGTAAGGAGGGTCTTCCAGGTCTTGGCAGCGAGGTAGGAGAAAGATCTGCCGCCAGAGGTTGTTCGTTGGAATGGCGCAGGCACCAGGGAGACGGCGGCAGGCAGCAGGAGGAACCGAGGCAGCTGGCGGCTGTGTGGTGGCGTGGGAGCGACCTTCCTGTGAGCAGGGTCAAAGGTCGCTCCTACGCCACTGTACTGCCCCCATAAGAGGTGGAAAGGGAGGGAGGAGCAGCTGTTAGACGGGAGTGGGGTGGCCAATAGTGAACAGGGGGGCAGGCCGCAGAGACGCAGCGGCGGGAAGGAAGAAGCAGAGACAGCGGTAGGCAGCAGGGAGACGGCGGCAGGCAGCAGGAGGAAACGAGGCAACTGGCGGTTGTGTGGTGGTATGGAGAGTGACCTTCCTACGAGGGGATGTAGGAGGGAGGAGCAGCTGGGAGGCGGGAGCGGGGCGGCGAATGGGATTGCAGGTGGGCGGGCTGCAGGGATGCAGCGGCGGAAAAAACGGGAAGGGCCGCGGGAGAACTGAGCACTGGAAGGAAAAACAAGTCTGGGCAAGAAACAAGTCTGGCCAAGAAAGCAAGTTATGCACAGGGGAAAAATACAAGATTAGGCAAAAACAATGCAGCCAGAGCCGTGCAGCATCGTGGGGAGCGACTTGCCTGCGAGCAGGGTCAGGGTCATTTAGTTTAGCACTCTTAAAGAGGCTATTTGTTTATTGTTAGGCAAACTAACAAATTCAAATAGATTTGTGAATTTGGCTCAGAATATTGAATAGCACCAGAAATATTATGAAAATCATAGCATGAACATTTGAGAAAGATAGATGTTGAACAATCATCTCGACATAGAATATGGAAAAATGTTCATTATCTTAGAGATGCCTGGGGTTTTTCCCATAAACATGCTAAAAAATGGTGGCAAGCCAGAACACCCATATACCTGTTTCTGGTCTGCAATAGCTGATGATAGTTTCTGGGGCCCCTTTCATGAAGGCCATCATCTCCTCAGTTCCAATCACACGAATGATGACAGACATCCTCTTCCGGCTTGAAGAAAATGGAAACTGACGCACAACAACAATTCCTTCAACAGAAACCTATCAAAAGAAAACGTCAATTCAATATTTAATTTCAAATCAAAAGCACAGTTACGCTCGTTGATTCAGAAAACAGAAGATACCCACTTATCTGAAACAAGTCAGACATATTCAGTAAAAATTGATGGAGCAATGTTGGTGTTTGTGCCCACATTTGAGTGTTGGGTTTTGTGTCAAGATGCATTGTGAATACAAACCTGTCCAATATGTTTTTCCCAAGTATTCCTCCCAAAGACTGCATGTGACTACATTAGTACTTCTTACTAGGCCTGGGCGGATCTCAGTTTCACTCTGTGGAATTCCGTGGAGTTATTGGAAAACTCCGCCAAATTCCACCGACATACACAAGCAGGCGGAGTATCACTTGCCCCCACTCTCCCCCTCCCCCAGAAGCGATCCTGCTTGTTATTTGCACCTTCAGGTGTCACTCAGGGGCCACTCTCGGGCACGCCCTCTCTGCTCGTTTCTGTAGCAACTTCTCTCTGTCACTACAGAGCCGTCTAGTGCCTGGGAGTGTGAGGGGGGCGGCTGGCCTCTGCTTTTGGTGCTGCCGTTGCATGTCCGGGTAGTACACTTGCCTTTTAACTTGACATGAACATGAGATAAAACTGCTGTTTGTCTCACGTCGCAAAAAACACAGTTGATGAACAGAATGCAGAACAATGTCTTACATTCATCCCAGTACAAAGATCTGGGCCTAAATCCATTGTTTTTTTGCACTCCACACCACCCTAGTTCAGACAATGGCTATATGCAAATCAGCCTTGACCCTGTGCCTCATGGGAACAGTCCAGCCCGAACTACCAAGCCATGTCTTTCCTAGACCCGAATCAAGCTTCCAAGGACCGGCTCCTGGCTATCAGCCTTCTTCAGCCTGGATAGCTTGACTCCAGTGATGTGGAGAGCCTGGGACTCACGTCTGAGCATACCCTGCCCACTCGGGGTGAAAATTGCAAAAAACACAGTGGATGGACAGAATGCAGAACAATGTCTTAAATTCAGCCCAGTACAAAGATCTGGGCCTACATCCGTCGTTTTTTTGCACTCCACACCACCCTAGGTCAGACAATGGCTATATGCAAATCAGCCTTGACCCTGTGCCTCATGGGAACCGTCCAGCCCGAACTACCAAGCCATGTCTTTCCTAGACCGGAATCAAGCATCCAAGGACCGGTTTCTGGCTATCAGCCTTCTTCAGCCTGGATAGCTTGACTCCAGTGATGTGGAGAGCCTGGGACTCACGTGTGAGCATACCCTGCCCACTCTGGGTGAAAATTGCAAAAAACACAATTGATGGACAGAATGCAGAACAATGTCTTACATTCACCCCAGTACAAAGATCTGGGCCTAAATCCATCGTTTTTTTGCACTCCACACCACCCTAGGTCAGACAATGGCTATATGCAAATCAGCCTTGACCCTGTGCCTCGTGGGAACAGTCCAGCCCGAACTACCAAGCCATGTCTTTCCTAGACCGTAATCAAGCATCCAAGGACCGGTTTCTGGCTATCAGCCTTCTTCAGCCTGGACAGCTTGACTCCAGTGATGTGGAGAGCCTGGGACTCACGTCTGAGCATACCCAGCCCACTGAGGGTGAAAATTGCAAAAAACACAGTTGATGGACAGAATGCAGAACAATGTCTTACATTCACCCCAGTACAAAGATCTGGGCCTAAATCCATCGTGTTTTTGCACTCCACACCACCCTAGGTCAGACAATGGCTATATATGCAAATCAGCCTTGACCCTGTGCGTCATGGGAACAGTCCAGCCCGAACTACCAAGCCATGTCTTTCCTAGACCGGAATCAAGCATCCAAGGATCAGTTTCTGGCGATCAGCCTTGTTCAGCCTGGATAACTTGACTCCAGTGATGTGGAGAGCCTGGGACTCACGTCTGAGCATACCCAGCCCACTCGGGGTGAAAATTGCAAAAAAACACAGTTGATGGACAGAATGCAGAACAATGTCTTACATTCACCCCAGTACAAAGATCTGGGCCTAAATCCATCGTTTTTTTGCACTCCACACCACCCTAGGTCAGACAATGGCTATATGCAAATCAGCCTTGACCCTGTGCCTCGTGGGAACAGTCCAGCCCGAACTACCAAGCCATGTCTTTCCTAGACCGTAATCAAGCATCCAAGGACCGGTTTCTGGCTATCAGCCTTCTTCAGCCTGGACAGCTTGACTCCAGTGATGTGGAGAGCCTGGGACTCACGTCTGAGCATACCCAGCCCACTGAGGGTGAAAATTGCAAAAAACACAGTTGATGGACAGAATGCAGAACAATGTCTTACATTCACCCCAGTACAAAGATCTGGGCCTAAATCCATCGCTTTTTTGCACTCCACACCACCCTAGGTCAGACAATGGCTATATATGCAAATCAGCCTTGACCCTGTGCCTCATGGGAACAGTCCAGCCCGAACTACCAAGCCATGTCTTTCCTAGACCGGAATCAAGCATCCAAGGATCGGTTTCTGGCTATCAGCCTTCTTCAGCCTGGATAGCTTGACTCCAGTGATGTGGAGAGCCTGGGACTCACGTCTGAGCATACCCAGCCCACTCGGGGTGAAAATTGCAAAAAACACAGTTGATGGACAGAATGCAGAACAATGTCTTACATTCAGCCCAGTACAAAGATCTGGGTCTAAATCCATCGTTTTTTTGCACTCCACACCACCCTAGGTCAGACAATGGCGATATGCAAATCAGCCTTGACCCTGTGCCTCATGGGAACAGTCCAGCCCGAACTACCAAGCCATGTCTTTCTGATTTGCATATGGCCATGTCTGAACTGGGGTGGTGTGGAGTGCAAAAAAATGATGGATTTAGGCCCAGATCTCTGTACTGGGGTGAATGTATGACATTGTTCTGCATTCTGTCCATCAACTGTGATTTTTGCGTTTGTCTCACATCAGCCTTGCTTGCCGAATAAGAACCTAACTGCAGCCTCGTGATAAATGGGCCTCCTGCCAACTTGTTTGTGATCATTTTTGCCTCCTGTGAACACTGTGCTGACATCATCAAGGGTGTGTGCATGTTTACCTTACCGAAGGGTTCTGACTTCTGTTTCCTCCTGTACTTTGCTTCCCCCTCTACCCCCTGAATGCGGCTCGCCTGCATAACTTCCTTCACCTTGTCTTTGTGAGCACACTGGTGCGGGCAGCTCGCCCGTGCCGCCTTGTGCATGCTGTTCGTTTGGGGGGCCTCCTGCATGTTAACTCCGTCTGATGCCTCCTCCATGCCACCTTTGTGAGGTGACCTTGGCATGAAATTTCTCTGCACTTTCTCCTTCACGCTGTCTCCTTCAGCTGCCTCCTGCATACTGCTAGCCTGGGGTGCCGCCAGCAGGCGGAAGTCTCCATGGATGACAAAAGTCTATGGGGCAGATTTACAATAACTGGCGCATTCCCAGGGATGCGTCAGTTATTGTGCGCTGCAGCTCCGCCACCCATGGTGCACCGCATTTACAATGCGGCGCACCATGGGGCAAAAATGGCACAGATGCGTGACGCATCTGTGCCGTAAAGTGGTGCATTGCTGGAGTTGCGTCGCAAGCGCGACGCAGCTCCAGCAAGGCTCGGGAGTGCCCTATCTGTCCAATGCTGCGTCAAGCCTTACGCCTGCTTCAAGCAGGCGCAGGGTTTTGACGCATCATTGGCCTAAAAGTGACTGAGTGAAATCTTGTAGATTTCACTCAGCCACTTTTGCGAGGCGCACCTGCCCTAGAACGCCCATCCTGCGCCAGACCGCCCACATGTGGCACAGGGCTTTACAACGTGATGCATCTGCCTAGATCCGTCATGTTGTAAATGGGTCACAGGGATGCGCCACGTTTACGCCACCGTTGCGTGATGCAAACGTGGCGCAAGTCTAACATAAATCTGCCCCTCAGAGAGCCCCCCCCCCGTTCTCAAACGGAACTTGTCCTTTCTCTATCTCTGTGGTGGGACAGCTTCCCCGGCACTCACTTTAATAGCAGGCGAAAGATGCTCCCATACAAGCTGGCCATTTAGAAATGGTATTAACCTTCTTTCACGTTCTGGATGCTTTTTTGATTCAGACCGGGATGAGTATTTTTAGTGAATAAGATAAGATGACAGCCCATCCACTACTTTCATGGGCTGTACGTCACTAAAGCCCAATATCTGTTGTCAGTTATTGGTCATTTTACAAGCCACATTAGTTTGCAGTTTTAGTACTTCCGGGTCGACTCATCAATTACAAGAATTACATAGCTTAGCATATTCTAGGGGTTGCCTGGAAGTAGGTAGGGCTTGTATTTTGTAGGAGAGGCTGTATGATTGGAACACTGGAGCCCCATCCGCTAATCCAATCCGTTGTATAGAATTCTCCTGACGCGCTCCTTGGCTTTTAAGACCTCGCGCGCCTCTGAGGTTTATGAACGGAGTCCGAGTTGTCATTGAGTCAGGTGAGTGTGAACCATAAACTCTGCTCTGCCGGGGATAGGCAGAGTTTCTGCTGAACTCGTGCTTCAAGTGGAGTGCGAAGTGGCAAAACGCGCGCTCCGCTGGCAGAGTGGAGTTTACCGCGCACCCCTACTTCTTACTAATTACAAAATGCAATTCACAATATACAGGTGCAAAGTTTGACCTCCACTACTCCTACACTTTTTATTATGAGATCACGACACAAGTATGTTTACTTCTGCAAAGGAAATGTGGTAGTGACTAAGGAGAGTCGTGGAAATATGCGATAATCGATTTCTAAATGTGAAGGGCTTAGAGAGGGATAAGGAGTGTGTTAGAAATTGGGTACTAGTTGACTGGGGTGTTGAGCCCTGGACATGTAGCACAAACAATCCTAGTCAGGGTAAAGAACAAGCAAACCACAAATTAACCTGTGCTCAACCCCCGTGTAGAGTGGTAAAGTCGTAACTTTGAGGCAACAGCGAAACAGTGAAAACACCACACAAAAAGGATCCCACACCAAGTTAGAAGAAAATTTAGCTTTATTTAATCACTGAAAAAGGTCCGACATGACAAAAATCAAATCAGCATAAATGGAGGATTCAATTTTTAAAGAATAAACTGCAACATACCACTTAAAAGCATAAAGCACAAACCATGGCTATCTGGACATGCTGGACTTGGTCAAAGTCAAAAGTTCAGGCCAATCACGATAAATCGCTGGTCGGATACAGCCCCAGATTAGCCCAGCTGAGGTTCATCTTCTCAAATTTTGTGCCAAGAGTCCTGATTGCATTGAAGAGGGTTGAAGGGAGCAAGGAGAACGTCATGGGCAGTGTTCGATGTGGTGCAAGAAGCATGTCGGGCCTCGCGGACAGGTGGGCTGGAGCCTCCCATTGACGTCCTCTACGAGTGATCAATGCTTATTATGAAAAGAGGCAGACTGATGGTGACTTGCACTGATTCTCAGCGTGAGTGTTGCAGTTCCAGTGTGAATGGGACTGTTTGCAATTGCAGAGTCCAAAAGCTTGATTATTAGAGCTCAAGATACGTACCAAGGGTCTAGGACATGAGGGGCACCACTTAGAGTTCAGGGAGTCCCTGAAGAAGGGTTCAGGAGCTGTTGGGGAGCCTTTTTCTAACCCTGAAGCTTAGATCAAGAGGCCAGAAGACTGGTCATTTGAGTAACTCTGGGGTACTGGGTTCAAGAATGGTTGTAGATCCAGTTCTTCCTCCCCAGGCAAGCGGGCAGAAGGCAGCAGGTCAGCATAGCAGGGCAGTAGCTCCTTCAGAGTAGGAGTCCAGCAGAGTGACAGTCCAGGAGAATTTTGAAGTGGTGGTGCCTGAGGTCCTTTTTTATAGACTGATGCCCTGGTGATGGAAGGTGGGAGAAATTTCTAGATAATGGCTTTGAAGTACAAAGAATTTCCTGCCTCTCATGCCCAGTCTCAAAGTTTGCTGAAACGTCAATGCAGATTTGTTAGGCCCTTTGTGTGAAGGAAGGGCACAGGCTATCCAGGTGTAATTGGGGCTGTTCTCAGCTCCACCCTGTCCATCACCACCACTCAAGCACACCTAATCCAACTTTTGTGTAACTGTCTGGGAGGAATTCACAAAGTGTAACTGTCAGTTACACCCAGTCATGTGACCCAGGTTAGGCTATAGGCACTAAATGGCATAAAAACGCCAGCTTTCTAAAAGTGACATTTATAAAGCTGTATTAACAAAGCAAACTTCATCACTGAATAAGTCTTTGCCACTAATTTCAAAGACACCAAACATGAACTGGGTATCTCTTTCCTTTTGGAAATTACTCTTAGAAAATGTATTAAGGCAACTCCGATGTTATCCTATGGTAGAGCTAGGCCATGCAGTTGTGAAAAACCATTTTAAGAGTTTTTCAGTACCAGGCCATGTAAAACTTAAAAGTACATATCCTACTTTCTAATACACTGCACCCTGCCTCTAGGGATGTCCAGGGCCTACCTTAGGGGATGACCTATATGTATTAAAAAGGAAGGTTTGGGCCTGGCAAAAGGTTTATTTGACACGGTCGAAGTGGCATTTTAAAACCGCACACACAGGCTCTGCAATGGCAGGCCTGAGACATGTTTAAAGAGCTGGTTGTGTGGGTGGCACAATCAATGCTGCAACCCCACTCGTACCATTAACGTTACAGGCCCTGGGTATTTCTGTTCGAGTGCAGCATCCCTCCACTAATATACATACAGTAAGACCCCCGGGCCATTGAATTCATGACCCAGGAGAGTTTACCATATTTTTTCAAAGCACTCTGAACTGGAGCTGTATGTTCTGCATCTGGGGTGCAGGGTCCCTTTGTGGTTGGCTCTATGGCTGCACTTTGTGGCCTGAAAACTGCTAAACACCAACACAGATATGTTAAAAAAATCTTGTTAAATAATATTTTCTTGACAATATTTTGTGAAAATCCCTATTATTAAACTGAATATGTGAATTAAGGAAATAAACATTCCATTTAAATTATTCGTAATAATCCTGCAAAAAGAATTCCTGTGTGTAATCAGCTTGCAAGAGCCCCGTGCATGTCTCGCTCCTCAAATTGAAAATAATTAAAAATGTTTTTATCCTCATGCCTTGGCTCACCCTAGGGGTCTTTATAATTAAAAAAACAACTGTGATTCCATTGTGAGTGCAGCAGGATTGCAGCTAAAAAACATTTAAAAGAAATTGGACATCGGGCATGTCCCAATAGGAACCCGCTCATAAGGGCTAGGGCGTCAGAGTATCACTAACTTGCCCCCTTATGCTATTTTTGTAAAGCTTTTTTAGGAAAGTGGACTAGGACTAAGGGGCATATCTACAAATGAAATGACGGAGCGCGGCGTTCGCCTTCTTGGCTTAACCTTGCGCTCCGCCACTTCTGAAACGCAGTGCTGCACCGAATTTACAGGAATACGGTGCAGCCCTGCATTCCTCCCCGCACTGGTGCTAAATTTCTCAGCCTAGCGCCAACGCAGGCTCCCTTGCACCATAGTGCCTGGCTGCCTTCGTTGACGGGAAGGATTGTTTATGTGCAGGACACATAGAAACAGGAAAAATAAAGCATTTCTCTTTGTTTTGCCAGGGTGAGACCATGTTTTCCCTGGTCTTAATGTTGCCACTGCCCCATATTGACACCACCCTTGTAAATATGGGGCAGCAACAAAATCAATGGGTGTTGCGGTGGAACGCCAACCACTACACCCATTGCCCGCCCCTTTCACGCTAAGATTAGCATGACATGGTGCTTTATTTACTAAGCAGCGATAAGCCAATGGCTTAATGCTGCCTTATAAATAAGGTGAAGCCCATATCGCTACAGGACCATCACTAAAAGTGATGTTCCTTTGGTGATAGGGGCTTGTAAATATGCCCCTCAGTCCCGGAGTCCTGTAATGTCGGCTGCATCATTTGCTTTCATATTGCGGCAGCCAACAAGCGACCTTGCCCCGTGGGACCCTCACTCCTGTAAGACAGTGGTGGCTGAATGGAAAAAAAATCCCTAGGCCAATAAGATCGATCTAATTTTAGAAGTTGTGTTTTCAACTGTCCAGATATACAAATACATTAGTACCTTAATATACATATATATGGGGCAGATTTACAAGCCCCGTGTGCCACTTTTGTGCTGCCGTGCATCACTTCTGTGAAGCAGCGGCGGCGTAAAGCTATCGCCATGCAGCGGGTGATTTACAACCTGACGCATCTAGGGAGATGAGTCGCGTTGTAATGCCCTGCGCCACATGAAACCTGCATCAGGTTTCATGTGGGCATACCAGCGCAGGGGGAGCGTTCCGGCACAGGGGGAGCGTTCAGGCGCAGGAAGGCCTCGGAAAATTGCCTGAGTGAAATCTACAAGATTTCACTCAGTCACTTTTCCGACCCGCTGCGTCAAAACCTTGCGCCTGCTTGAAGCAGGCATAAGGAGTGACGCACCATGAATTATAAATCATTTTATTATGATTTGAATCATCAGAAGGGTGGATTGATGGAGCAGATTTCATCTGCAGTCCGGCATTGTTTTATTTTTTGTGCTTCAGACAGACTGCATTTAAATTGCCACGCACCTTTTGGTGCAAGTTAAAAAAACATGGCACATGAAAAATATGAAAGTGAGGCCCATTCAATCTGAAATGCTTTTGCTGAATTAACATGTGTTGTTTTTCAGTGTAGAGAAAAGTGGCCTTTTTAGCTTTGAAGATTAATAGAATGTGTTTCTCTCTTCCCAGCTCATTCCTTGTAATCTAAATTCTGTCTTAAGAGACTTTGACTTGTTGCATATTTTGATAAACATTTTCAAATTAAAAACACCTCTTTTTATAATGTGTGTGAATTAACAAATGCAGCACTACACATGGGACTAAATGTTTTTTGCATGAAAAGCTATCTAAAACACTAAAGTATGTTGCTGTGTGTGCTGTATTAACTGTGTGTGTGCTTTTAAATTTTACACTAAAGCATAAAAATGCTATGTTGCACATTGCACATTTATTTTGCATGTTGTCATAAATAATAGAAAAGTGTCTTGAAACTAATAGCTTGGCTAGGTAAACATTTATAAGGGGTATTAGTATGGAGTTGGGAAACATAATGGGCTGATTTACATGAAATTAATATTCTATTTGTGTTTGTTTTATTTTTGGGCCTACCAATAAATGGCTGCCTGTGAAACCAGCAAGGCTATGGCTTGCTTTGAAAGAGAAGAGAGCATGCGCAGACTGTGGCAGCTTGACTCAAACTGTGGAAGGAGTCAAGGACATCTTGAACTGTACATTCTTGTGACTGTGCCAATGTACCAGTTTGATAAAGTATCCGTCCTGCTGCGCTGTGACAGGAAGGAAGGAAAACTGTAGAAACATTTTCCCTAGCAATTGTTGCAAACTTATAAAATGTAGTTATTCATGTATGCTTCTTTTGTTAAAACTGGTATAGTCAGGTTTTTAGAATGAGTCAGGGTGGTGAGAACTCATGCTATTGTGGCTGACCAATCACGTACAGGTTTTCCTGAAGATGCAACATTTTTGTGCGGACTGCCATGAATTCGAGTATAAATAATGACCTCTCTGGAGGGGCTTTGGCTTCTAGGCTCATATGGCTTTTTGCTCATAGGGCTTTCTTAGCTCAGCTGGCTTCTTGCTCATTTTGGCTTAGGCTTTGCTTCATTCTAAGGGTTAGGTACGAGATCGTCACGGGATTCAGCCTTGGGCGTCCGAGGAGAGTCCGGTGGGGGGTTCCCTGGTCATATTTTGGCATTGCAGGCCACATTCCTTTGAGGACTCGTGAAGGAGGGGCTGTTTTCCTCTTTAGACACAGACAGATGCAGAAGAGCAGCAACAGATAGAATGGCTTTTTAGATTCAGATGCTAAACTTTAAGTTTATGCTTTGACTAATTAATTAGGTCTGTAAAGATTTATTTCTCTTAATGGGAGATTTTTGCAAACTATTTGATTTTTGAATAGCCTTGCAAGACTAATTTTTCTTAGAAACTCTTTAAGAGTTTTGAATGACATTTTGCGCCACATTTTCTTTCCTATATGTAATGCTTTTATGCAGACTGTAATATGTTCTGTATTAATGCTATTTTTCCTGTTTTCCAAATTATGTAACCTGATTGATATTTTACTAATGAATAAAGGGTCAGAGAAAAACTTAATTTTTGACTAGAAAATAAAACCCTTTAAATACTCAACAACTCTCTTTATTTGCTTGAATAATAATTGCATTTTGACTGTTCATGATTATTTAAATCTCCTGAAGGTAATACATGGTGTGAAGGGCCCAACACCTTTTGAGCGGTAAATTAGAGGTAGCATGAAGGTTTTGCATTGAGAAACTACCAGAAGAAATTACCGCTCCATCAGAGTGACGCACAATGTTGTGGATAGGCCAGTTTGGAACAGTGCTGGAGCTGCAATCAATTATAAAAACACATACTCACTAACCCACCCATACACACAATCATCCACCCATACAGTCTTGCACACATGCTGTCTTCAAAATACATACAAATAGTGAGTCACTCATTCATGCATCTGTGCTCTAAGTAATATCCCCCCCCAAACCATACAGACACTGATACTGATACTCAAAAAAACAACTAATAACCCATATACACACTCATGTAGCTACTCACCAACCCATGCAGCCACTTATACACAAAGTGAGACACAGATACAGATATTTAAATATTTAAACATTACTCGCTAATATATGTATTCACTAAGATACATTTAATAAGTCAGTTAACCAATCAATTTTACACAAAAAAAACATCCATTTAGACATTTATTTACCCATTTATTCTTCCATCAACCTTTAGATATACATATATAAAAAATATTTATTTTTCAGAAAGATACACATTCACTGGATGATGTCATCAGTGATGTCATTTGAGATGTCATGAGTGATGTCACTGACCATGTCATGAGTGATGTAATATGTGATATCAACAGCAGTGCATTGCACGCGCAAGTTATAGTGAGTCCAACTAACTATAACGTGGGAATTTCAATGGTTTTATGCGAGTAAAATTTCCACCTAACTATAACTCGTGTGAAACCTATGGTTTTTTCAGTGAATTTAATAGGTTTTTTAAATGCTAATTCCTAACTATAACTGGTGTGAAACCTATGGTTTCTTCAGCACTAATCATAATTTCTATGGCAAAATGAACCCCCTCATTTTGTTCCTTTGCAAATTAAATGTTTTAAGTGTTAACACTTTATTCCAATCAAGATGACTTCATGTGTGCCATACTTTTGTCATAAGTAAGACTGTTAGCGCTCTAGTTGTTCTTTAGAACACTCTGGGACATTCTGTCATTGGGCTATAGTTGGGCTACATCTGGCTGAAATATGGGCTACATTTGTTTTTTTTGTTTCTGGTGGCCATCTTTGGGCTACATTGGGCTACATTGGGCTACATTGGGCTACATTTGGGCTCTAACATATATATAGCCCAATGTAGCCCAATATATATTTTTTCAAAGTTAATTGTCGTAAAAACCACTGGAGCATATATCTTGAGACATAGCAAAGGCACATTGGGGTACCAGTCCATACAATTTCGCCAAGTTTGGTGGAAATCCATTCAGCCGTTCGGGCTAAAAGTGAGGTTGACCGCCCTATGGAAATCAATCAATCAATCAGTGACACTTATAAAGCGCGCTACATACCCGTAGGGTCTCAAGGCGCTGGGGAGGGGGGGTGCCGCTACTGCTCGAACAGCCAGGTCTTCAGCTTCTTCCTGAAGGAGAGGTGGTCTTGGGTCAGGCGCAGGTCGGACGGGAGGGAGTTCCAGGTCTTGGCGGCCAGGTAGGAGAAGGACCTTCCTCCTGTAGTCGCTCTTCGGATGCGGGGGACGGCGGCGAGGGCGTGGTTGGCAGATCGGAGGTGGCGTTTGGGAGCGTAGAAGTTGACTCGGCTGTTGAGGTAGCTCGGGCCTTGGTCGTGTAGGGCTTTGTGTGCGTGGGTGAGGAGGCGGAAGGTGATTCTCTTGTTGATGGGAAGCCAGTGAAGGTCTCTCAGATGTCCGGAATTAACATGGGGAAAACACATTTTGGGACCCCCTTTTATCTCGGCCCCCACTTGACGAATCCCCCCCAAACTTTGAAGGAAGGACCGGAGCTCCGCGAGGCAAATTTGAGGAAATTTTCAGCCAGATTCGTCAACCGGCGCCAAAGGTATTCCAAATAGAATTTTGAGATTTTGCATTGAAAAAAATCCTAACTATAACTTCCTACTGGCGATATAATATATATATATATATATATATTACCTACTGGCGGTTGCCAGTAGGTAGTTATAGTTAGCACCAAATTTCCATTGGAAATCTGCAACATTCTATTCCCAATAACTTTGGCGCCGGTTGAAAATCTTTGCAACATTTTCAAAACTTTTGGGCAGCTCCGGTCCGCTCCTATCTCGGGGTGATTCGTAAAGCAGGGGCCGAGAAAAAAGGGGGGTCCCAAAACATGTTTTCCCCATGCAATTTTCCATAGGAACCTTTAATCGCAGCTACAGCCCGAACTGCTGAACGGAATTATACCAAATTTGGCAAAAAGGTAGCCCTTGCCTCAGAGTCGTGCCTTTTTGTTAAATGCTGTAAATCTGTTCAGTTGTTGCTGAGAAATTCAAAAGTAAAAACATATATAAATCTAGGGCCGCAGATCTTCCTGAGCACGAGCTTTATGTTAATTGGCTGTCAACACTTCAAACCAGGAAGGGATGGCAGCCATGTTGTGCCTCGGTAAAACCAAGACAAAAGTAAGCAGAAAAATAAATGTGCAAAACACGCAAAGGGGGCAGGGTGGAAAGACCTGAACCCTAGCCCTACTAGGCCTCCTCAGGCCCCACCCCCTTCCTTCACAATTGTGCAAACGCTCCCCCCTGGCGAGTTGTAAGTTGGAGCCTTAATTTCTCTTCAGTACTGAGGGTCCCTGAGGGCCAACAAGCCCACAATGTACCTCCAGTATGCGCCAGGGAGCTGCGTTGCTGAGCAGTGTTCAGAGGCCACGCCCCTTTTTACACCTCTCTGCAACGCAGCTCTGTGGTGCTTACTGGAGGTACCTAGTGGGCTAGTTTGACGCTAGGGCCCCTCAGGATTCACTTTGACTTAATCTCCGAACTTAAAAGAGCCACAGGGCGCGTTGACACAGAGGTGAAGGGAGGGGATGGGGCCTGAGGTGACGTTTGAAAACAGTCCCTGTGGTGTGTTATACGTTGGGAAAATAATTCCCCTTCAATCCTGAGAGCCCAAGGGGGCCTAATAGCCCACCAGGTGCTTCCAGTAGGCACCAATGCGATGTGTTTCAGAGAGTTGGCCCAGGCCGTTCCCCTTTTTACACCTCTCTGCAACGCAGCTCTGTGGCGCTTACTGGAGGTACCTAGTGGGGTACTTGGACCCTAGGGACGCTCAGGATTCAAGGGAACTTAATCTCCCAAATTAAAACAAACACAGGGTGCGTTTACAATCAATCAATCAATCAGTGACACTTATAAAGCGCGCTACATACCCGTGGGGTCTCAAGGCGCTGGGGGGGGGGGAGCCGCTACTGCTCGAACAGCCAGGTCTTCAGCTTCTTCCTGAAGGAGAGGTGGTCTTGGGTCAGGCGCAGGTCGGTCGGGAGGGAGTTCCAGGTCTTGGCGGCCAGGTGGGAGAAGGACCTTCCTCCTGTAGTCGCTCTTCGGATGCGGGGGACGGCGGCGAGGGCGTGGTTGGCTGATCGGAGGTGGCGTTTGGGAGCGTAGAAGTTGACTCGGCTGTTGAGGTAGCTCGGGCCTTGGTCGTGTAGGGCTTTGTGTGCGTGGGTGAGGAGGCGGAAGGTGATTCTTTTGTTGACGGGGAGCCAGTGAAGGTCTCGCAGATGTCCGGAGATGTGGCTGGTTCGTGGGATGTCGAGGATGAGTCTGGCTGAGGCGTTCTGGATCCGCTGGAGTCTCTTCTGGAGCTTGGCGGTGGTCCCGGCGTAGAGGGCGTTGCCGTAGTCCAGTCGGCTGGTGACGAGGGCCTGGGTGACGGTCTTCCTGGTCTCGGTGGGGATCCACCAGAAGATCTTCCGTAGCATGCGTAGGATGTTGAAGCATGCCGAGGAGACGTTGTTGACTTGCCTGGTCATGGAGAGGGAGGAGTCCAGGATGAAGCCCAGGTTGCGTGCATGGTCTGTCGGTTTGGGTGCGGTGCCCAGGGCGGGAGGCCACCAGGAGTCGTCCCAGGCGGAGGGAGAGGAGCCCAGGATGGGGACCTCCGTCTTGTCCGAGTTCAGTTTCAGGCGGCTGGTCGTCATCCACTCGGCTACCTCTTTCATCCCTTCGTGCAGGTTGGCTCTGGCGGCGGCGGGGTCGTTGGTCAGGGAGAGGATCAGCTGGGTGTCGTCGGCGTAGGAGATTATGCTGAGGTTGTGTTTGCGTACGATGGCCGCGAGGGGGCTCATGTAGACGTTGAAGAGGGTGGGGCTCAGAGATGATCCTTGGGGGACGCCGCAGATGACTTCGGTGGCCTCTGACTTGTACGGTGGTAGGCGGACTCTCTGTGTTCTCCCGTCGAGGAAGGAGGTGATCCACTCCAGCGCCTTGTCCTGGATTCCGACGTTGCTGAGACGCCGTACTAGGGTGCGGTGGCAGACCGTGTCGAATGCCGCGGAGAGGTCTAGGAGGATGAGGGCCGCTGTTTCTCCATTGTCCATCAGGGCTCGGATGTCGTCGGTGGCGGCGATGAGGGCGGTCTCGGTGCTGTGGTTGGCTCGGAAGCCGGACTGTGAGGGGTCGAGGGATCCGTTCGTCTCGAGGAAAGCGGCCATCTGCTTGTTGACGGTCTTCTCGATGACTTTGGCTGGAAACGGGAGGAGCGAGATGGGGCGGTAATTCTTGAGGTCGGTGGGGTCCGCTGTTGGTTTCTTGAGTAGGGCGCTGAGTTCGGCGTGTTTCCAGCTCTCGGGGAAGATGGTGGTGTCGAGGGATGTGTTGATGATGTCTCGCAGGTGGGGTGCGATGACAGCGTCGGCTTTGTTGAAGACGTGGTGAGGGCAGGGGTCGGTCGGTGATCCGGAGTGGATGGAGTTCATCGTGCGGATGGTGTCTTCGGTGCTGATCGGGGTCCAGGCGTGGAGGGTGGTGGTGGGGGGTGGTTGTTCGGTCATGGTGTGCGTTGGTTGGTTGTTGAAGCTGTTGTGTATGTCCGCGATCTTGTTGTGGAAGTATGAAGCCAGGGAGTTGCAGAGGTCTTGCGATGGGGTGATGTCGTTGTTTCCTGCGCTGGGGTTGGAAAGCTCTTTGACGATGTTGAAGAGTTCCTTGCAGTTGTGTGCGTTGTTGTCCAACCGGTCCTTGAATGCTGTTTTCTTGGCGGCGCGGATCAGCTGGTGGTGTTTCCGGGTGGCAAGTATGAAGGAGGTCCTGTTGTCCGGTGTCGGTTCCCTTCTCCAGACTTTCTCGAGGGCTCGGCAGTTCTTCTTGGAGCTCTTGAGTTCGTCGGTGAACCATGGGGCTTTCTTGCTGCCGGGTCTGCTGGGCGGGGTCCTCAGTGGGGCGAGTTCGTCCGCGCAGTTGCTGATCCACTTCGTGAGGTTGTCGGCGGCCTGGCTGGGGTTCGCTGAGCTGGCAGGAGGGTGCTGGCTCAGGGAGGTGGCGAGCTGGTCTGCTGTGATCTTGTTCCAGCTTCTGCGGGCGGTCTGTTGCTGGTGGTGGTGGGTCGTTGTTTTCTTGAAGGTGAAGTGGACGCAGCTGTGGTCCGTCCATTGAAGCTCTGTGGTGTGGCTGAAGTTGATGTCCTTGCTGGATGAGAAGACAGCGTCGAGTGTGTGTCCGGCGAGGTGGGTGGGGGTGGACACCAGTTGCTTGAGTCCCAGGTTGGTGAGGTTGTCGAGCAGGGTGCTGGTGTTGCGGTCGTTGTTGTTCTCCAGATGGAAGTTGAGGTCTCCCAGGAGGATGTAGTCAGCGGAGGGGAGGGCATGTGGGCTGACGAAGTCGGCGATGTCCTCGCTGAATTGTGTGCGTGGTCCAGGGGGTCGGTAGATCAGGGTGCCTCTGAGGGTGGTGTTCGGGTTGGTGTGGATCTGGAAATGCAGGTGTTCGGCGGTGGTCAGGGAGTCGTCGGTGCTGGTCGTGAGACGGATGGTGCTCCTGTGGATGATGGCGATGCCTCCTCCCATCTGGTTGGCGTTTCGGTCCCTCCGGACGATCTTGTAGCCCTCTGGGATGGCGATGGCGATGTCGGGAGCTGAAGAGGCGTTCATCCAGGTCTCCGTGAGGAAGGCAACGTCTGGAGCTGTGGTGTCGAGGAGGTTCCAGAGTTCGATGGCATGTCTGTGGACGGAGCGGGTGTTGAGCAGGATGCACTTGAGGTGGGTACTGCTGGTGTTCGGCTTGGTGGGTGCTGGTGCGAGGCAGGTCCGGATGCAGGTGAACTTGCAGGCGTGGCAGCTGAAGGGTCCGTGGGTACGTCGTGGAGAGGCTTGATGGCATTCTGGGAGTCGGCCGGTGTTTACACAGTGGTGAAGGGAGGGGATGGTGTAGGAAAGTGGCTCTATATATACTGGACCAAAGTAAGGTACAGTGTGTATAGAGTCCCCAGTCCCCAGAGGTTTGGCAGAGGTTAAAGTTAGATATAAACCTACTATCTAAAGTGGTAGCTTGGTCAATCAGTAAGGCAGCATCAGAGGACTGTGCAAAGCATTTGTTGTACACACTCAGTGTAGAGCAAATGGTCTCACACACTCAAGAACTGAACTCTAGGCCAATTGTTTTGTATCAAAAGATATAGTTGTTTTATTTTAGAACCAACAAGGTATCAAAATATATGGAAAAACGAACAGGACAACCTGACCAAGGTTTAGCACGACCAAGACAATAGTGTAATCAATATTATTGGTCTCTGAGATATCTCAATGAGTGAGCCTTCCGTCATTTGTTAAAGGTATCAAAATATACTTTCTCTGGAGGAGTTACTTTAGTTAAATACTTTTCAAAGAGGCAATAGACTTTTTGAATGCAATAGTTACAGTTTGTTGCAATAGGCAACACATTTTCAAACTCAATGCAACATTGAGCTCAATTGGAATTTCTGGTTAAATGCAATTAGTTACTTTGCAGATTACTTTTCTAACCACAGGACTGGATCCTAGATTCAGTGCCGGGACATGAGCTGTAAACAGTTAATTAAAAGCGTTTTGGTTACAGTAGTGATTTTTGAGGAATATTATTGTGTTTTAAAAGTTGACACTTAGAAACTTTGACAGTTGGAATTAACAATGCTATCCTATGGAAGGAAATTCAATTTGCAGGTAAAGTATGTTCACGTCACTTTTGTAATCCAGTTCTGGACTCCTAGGTTCAGCACTGGAACCTCTATCCAAAACAGGCAAGTAATTACGTTTTTATCGTTGGCACGATTTTTAGAGAATATTTGTAAGTTTAAAAAATCGAGACTTAGAAACTTTTTCAGCAAAAAGCAGGCAATGATATCCTATGGAAGGAAATTCAAGTTACTGGTAAGTATGGTTAGAATTACTTTTCAGGATCAGAACTGGGCTCAAAGATGCAGCACTGAGGTCTCTCCTGATAACAGGTGAGTAAATCAGAATTCGTAGTTCAGCTGACTTTAGAGTAATACTTGTAAGTTTCAAAAATCGACACTTGGAAACTTTTTCAGAAAAAAAGAGGCAATGATATCCTATGGAAGGAAATGCAAGTTACTGGTAAGTACGGTAAACATTACTTTTCAGCGTCAGTGCTCGGCTCAAAGATGCAGCCCTGATGTCTCTCCTGATAGCAGGTGAGTAAATCGGAATTCGTAGTTCGGCTGATTTTAGATGAATATTTTAAAGTTCCAAAACTCCACACTTAGAGGAATTTCCAGGTGAAACCACTCAATGTTAGCCTATGGAAGAGAAGTGAGTTATCAGCTTTTGGGTAAGTACTCGACTGGCAGAGTTAAGGTTCCTGGCATAGACTTAAGTGTCTCCCAGGGTCAGGTAGGTACAGTTGGTGCACCCTCAGCGGCACAGGGGTAGCCGGGTGCAGATGTAGTTAGGCCCAATGTTATCCAATGACGGAAAGGGGGCCTCTGGTTGGTGGCTGCTGGCTAGCAGGCCACGCGACTGTGGGAACTGGGCTCCTGGTCACTTGCTCAGGGCATTTGGGGAAGTAGGATAGGACAAAGGTTGCACTGCAAGGGGCACTGGGTGCAGGGTGCTCTCAAGCCGTCGGGCACTCAATGTTATTCGATGGAGATCTTTAAAAGGGAACAAAGGCTGCCGGCTCGGGATGGTGGATCTTCTGGAGCAGCCAACACTTCGAGGGATAAGTTAGGATCTTGGAGGGTAGGTAGGCACCCTGGAGTTGGGCAAAGGAGGCCGGGTGCAGAAATGTCTTTCGACGTTGGGAAATATTACTCTCTGCTGGTCACGGTTGGAGGGGTCCCTGGTTCTGAGTCTGCAGGCGTCATATGGGTGGTTGAGAAGGGCCCTTGGGCACTGGATTATAGGTCAGAATCACCGAGAGAACGTCCTCAGGGTCTTTGCCCACTCAGGCACAGGCCGGGCTCGGCGGGTGCAGAGTGGGCTGAATTTGCAATACCTGGCTGGCACCAGGGGTGTTGCTGTTTGAGCAGAGCCACTGCTTGTGGGAGTCCCAGTCTCTAAGAGGGTCAAGGCAGGCAAGCCTGCGGGGTTCTTGAGGTTGCTGTCCGCAGGAGACGCCGGGATTTAGCAGGAGCAGGTTGAAGGATCAACAGGCCTGTGGGGCTGGGGCCAAGTCAGGTGGTCTTGTTAGCAGCTGCACAGCAGGTCTTGTTCTTCTTGGTCTTCTTTCTTGTTTCAAAATCGGGATCAGAGGAAGGAAGGTTCAGGGTGCTCCTAAATACTAAATTTAGGGGTGTTACAGGTAGGGGAAGGGCAGGGACAAATAGGTCCCTGTCCTAGGGTGAGTAACCCCCTATCCTGTTCCTCTCCTATGGGAGGAGGGCAGGAGCCTATCTCTGGTTGAGCAGAGCTCCCCATCCTCAAGATGGCCGGGGCCTGTAGTTGTGCTTCACCTTGCCTCTCCCACCTGAGGGGTGGAGTTGGCACAGGCTGGCACACCTTCTTTTGTCACGTAGGGTTTTCCGCCAGTCTTCCCGCCAGAGTGGGGGTCAGTACTGATGGGGGCCATTTGCTGAGTACAGCAAGTGGTCTGGAGAAGCTCACAAAGGCGGTATGCCTTTGAAGCTTCCCATGCCCATCCTGGCCCAGGATGTGCCTAGTTGCAGGCCCAGGAGAGCGAGGGGCTCTCAACCCAAGGGTCCAGCAACATGTCTGCTGTGTGGCAGCCTAGGCAGACTCTCAGACAAGACTTGGATTGTAGGTTAGGTTTCAGGGGGCATCTCTAATATGCCCTCTGTAGTGAATTTTACATTAAATCCCACACTGGCATCAGTTTGGGTTTAATGTGCTGAGAAGTTTTAAATCAAACTTGTCAGTCTCCAGTGTAGCCATTATGGTGCTGTGGAGCTTGTAATGACAAAATCCTAGCACCAAATACTTTCAATGGCATCACTGCATTTACAGTGCCCAGGAATACCCCTGGGCACTGTAGGGGCACAGGGCTCATGCACCTGTGCCCACACCACTGGCATATAGCACCCAGCTAGAGGGGTGACTGATGTATGCCAGGGCAGTGGGTTTTTGGGCATGGCACACAGGGATGTGTGCCATGTCGACTCTTTCTTTAGTTCTGCAGCAGGACACTCAGTCTGCAAAGGCAGTGTGTGGGTGTCAGGGTGCACGGCCCCTAAGTGTGACACAATAAGTGCTGCAGCACTTCTCTGGTCACAATGCCCTGGGTACCTAGGGTACCATTTACCAGGGGCTGACATGTGGCCAGAGATGCCAATTGGGTTTCAGTTTCAATACAGTTTTAGGAAGGGAACATGGCCCTGGGCTCCTGATTGGCAAGAGCCCAGGGCACATTCAGTCAAAGCACATCAGCAGTTCAGAAAAAAGTGGGGGCATACCAATGCAAGAAAGATGGAGTCAAGCTATCAAGGCTGATGAAGGCTGATAGCCAGAAACCGGTCCTTGGATGCTTGATTCCGGTCTGGGAAAGACATGGCTTGGTAGTTCGGACTGGCCTGTTCCCATGAGGCACAGGGTCAGAGCTGATTTGCATATAGCCATTGTCTAACCCAGGGTGGTGTGGAGTGCAAAAAAACGATGGATTTAGGCCCAGATCCTTGTACTGGGGTGAATGTATGACATTGTTCTACATTATGTCCATCAACTGTGTTTTTTGTAATTTAATCAGCTAGCAGAACAAAACCTAGTGTAGAGTCAGACGGGTTTTGGCTTGCTAAATTAGCCATTATTGTTGCCATTACTGATACAACTCCCTTAGGTATAGAAAGCAAGCATTATGTGCAACATTGACCCTGTACCACACTCTTAACAGCTAGGATAGTTCACATTAACAATCAACCACACATGTATAGGAAACCCTCATTGGGTACGGTGTTCAATCTAGATACAACTGTTCACAGAAAACCATGGTCCTAAAAATGGTGAATGTCAGTTCCCCCAAAGAATAACCTACTACAGGCAGATTTTTCTCTATCAAGCCCGAGAAACTCAACAAATCTACATTGAGAAAGGAAGTTGATATTAGTAGACAAGTGGGGACTGTAAACAGTGCTCACTCTATGGAGACAATGCATTCTATCTTTCGCACAAAAAAGCCTGAGTCTAAGCAAAGCAGGAAATAACGAAACACCATGCTGAAGAAAAGCATTTCTTTTTTTGGGACAAATTCCCTCACATACCTGAGGTCCCATGCTTCATCATTAGGATTCTCCTCACACCATAACAGCAGATCACGGTGTGGGGTACAACTCCCTCTCTAAGAAGGAGGAGACCGTCTGATGTTTTGATCTATGATTGAAGGCTTATGGAGATCTCAAAGGGGGTGAGACTGCCAGAGTGTGACATACATGAAAAAAAGTGATAGTGATAACTAAATATACACTTAATGTATTTTCTTGAAAGTAACCAATGGCTTGACGCCACTCAGACGGGTTTTCGTCTCAAACATGGAACGGGGAACGCTCTCCTAGCAGTCATCGAGGAAACCAGAAGGATTCTGGACCGAGGAGGATCAGTGGCAGTGGTCCTCCTCGATCTGAGTGCGGCATTCGACACGGTCAATCATGACACGTTACTGTGTCGCCTTTCTGATTTGGGAATATCAGGAAGAGCAATAATCTGGCTCAAATCCTTTCTGAGTAATAGGACATTTCAGGTCTTTGAGGGAGATACGGTCTCCTCCAGCAAACCACTGAGTTGCGTGGCTCCGCAGGGTTCATTTTTGAGCCCTGCGTTAATCAACGTTTATATGAGACCACTGGCTGAGGTCGTCTGTCCATTTGGCATTAAGATCATCACATATGCTGAGGACACTCAGCTAGTGGTCTCCCTCGCACAGGAAGACGGTCAGCCAGCACTGAGTGGCCTGATGAAATGTCTGGAGGAAGTAAAAAATTGGATGACGATATCCTGTCTCAAGCTCAATGGAGACAAAACGGAGCTGATGCTCCTTGGCCCTGCTGCCCTGTCTAACATGAACTTTCTATGGCCCCCCCAGCCTGGGTACACCACCTACACCTAAAGACAATATAAAAAGTCTAGGGGTATTGCTTGACAAATCCCTGACTTTTAACACCCAGGCAACCAAGCTATCAGCAATTTGTTTTGGTCTTCTCAGGATGTTTGAAAAAGTTCTTCCACTTTTACCTGGGAAGCCAAACAGATAGTCATTCAAGGTCTGATCCAGTCTCAATTTGACTTTAGTAATGTCCTGTACCTAGGTGCGCCTGACTACACACGGCGGAAACTGCAGATTATTCAGAATTGCGCTGCCCGCACGCTGCTTCAGCTGCCCCGCAGAGTGTCAGCAAAGCCTGGGCTTAGGAGCCTACATTGGCTGCCGGCACGTGAAAGAATTTGCTTCAAAGCAATGTGCATCTCCCACCAGCCTATTGGCAGTCGGGCCCGGCAATCAGCCGTGGGCTGATCATACCTTACCACCCCAGTAAACAACTCCGTTCAAGTCAGGCCTTTTTGGCCACAGTCCCCCGAGTTAAGAGAACGAGAGCAGGTGGTAGGCTGTTGTCTTACAATGCCGCCAAACTGTGGAATCAACTCCCGCTTTAGTTCAGGGCTAACCCTAATTTGCTTTCCTTTCGTAAGCAACTAAAAACTTTTCTTTTTGACATGAACAACTAGTTCTCTGCGACGACTGGTTCAGCGGTTAGCACCACTTTCTTTAGTGCTTGGACGCCCCAGGGCAGCAATCGTGCTTTATAAATCCTCTTTTCATTTAATTTCATTTCAAAACTAACTACAGAGGAAGCATACAACTGCATTCATGTCTTCCTGGGCCAGAATAATGAGGAGTGAAGAGACTCTGCAGCAGTCCACTGACCCTGCTTCTGTGTGTCATTGATCATTGGTCAATATGTTTCTGCCAACGAGACCCTTGTATGAGGTGTATTAGCATTCATCAGGAGCTTCAAGTATCGCTTCTGCTCACAAAAACGTGCATTTAAAGGAAAAGAGAATTATCAAACAAAATGTAGATAATAGTATTTTACATTAATATGTAAAACCCTGACACCTGCCTGAACATAGGTGAAGAATAGATGCAATGGCTGCATTTGGCGCAATTACTTACTTTGCCTGCTTTTGGTCCAGGTTTGATGATCTGACCTGATGACAGTTCATTTGTACCGCTGTCCTCAATTGCCTGAGAAAAGGAAGCACAGGTACAAGCGTGTGATGCAGTTGAAAAGAAAAACGTCAGTGAAATACATATTATTGTTTGAAAACATTCCAATAACTGTAAGTACAGGTTGTGAGGTCTGCCTTCCGACGGTTCCACATATAACATTTATAATATTTTCTTTCACTCAAACCAAACTGACAAGAATGGAAATGTAGGGTGTTTTATAGCAGACTGTTGCAGGAGTGCCGGTGAAATGATCTGAAAATCAACACAACACTATGAGTCACTTTGAGTCACCTAAGCAACGGAAAAGCAATTTACTGGAATGTACTGTGCCATGCCTAATAATTAAGTTCAAATTCAAATTTAAGAGAATATTTCAATAGGAATTGTGGAAGTGACACATTCTGAAGAAATGTATTTATTGTTGTTTGCAGTTAAATATTCTTTTTTAAGTTTAAGGTTATTGAAGAAAAGATTATAACATACATAATAAAGAAATATCATAAAGGCAAAAATACAATGAAAAGCTACTGAGAAGTAAGAGGAGGGTTAGAAAGAGGGGAGGGGGATAAAAGGGGGAACAATAATAGGAAAAAAGCATTACCTGAATCACAAATCTAATTCAACAACATTAGCATTAATAAGTATAATATGAATTATAAACAAACAGCGTGTAGGGTAAGGAGAAAGGACTAATGTCGAATTATATTCATCAGAAACATAAGAAAAAAGACAACAAAGAAAATGATGGAGGTTTCCTAACTTCATCCAGAATACTAGCTACAGTGGTGGAGCTAAGACTGAGTTTGTTAGAGAAGAAGATAAAGGAAGCCATAAAAGATCCCTTTTAATGCATAAGGAAATAGGTGTGATATTGCCTGTCTCTAATCTATGATGGAAACAAACAGCATTCCACCAAGCTTTGAAGGTAATGTTCTGGGCTTGTTTCCAATTGGAAGTAATTAGGTGAAGGGCTATCGCTAACAGCAAATCAATTAATGAGGGGACGGGGTTAGGGGACGGCCAGGAGGGTGAAAAGGAACCTAAAAAGATGTTGGAAATGGAAAAAGGGATTTGGGTGTTGAAAATCTTAATAATTTGGGACCAGACTAAATGCCAAAAACGGGAAAGAGAGGCTCAAACGAAAAGCATATGCTTTAAATCAGCTGAAGAAACCTTACGTGAACAGCAGTTTGAGGGGAGGTCTGAGGAAAAAGAAGCCAATTTCATTGGAGTAAAAAGAAGGTGCTTGTAAATAAAATAAAGAGTCTGAGAGGTATTAGCTGCTCTTGACGTTTTATGAATTTTTAACCATAATTTGTCCCAAAAAGGAATGGACCAACATTCTACAAGATCCTTTTCCCAGGCCAACTCACATTTACTCTTGGCTCTGTCAGAAGAAAAGAATACATTTCTATAAAGAGAAGAGGCCGAAGTAGTAGAAGCCAATAAAGAAAAGAGATTGGAGCATTTGGTGGGAATGATGGGGTCAAGCGGCAGGGAAAGAAGATAGTGCAAAAGAGGAGGAAGAAGTGAGTCATATTGAGGTTTACAGGAAGAAGGTAAAGAAAATTTTAATTGAAGATCGAAAAAAGAGAGAGGAAGATTATTAGATAACAGTTGGGAAATCCAGAGTAAACCTTTGGATCTCCAAGTTTTCCAATAAATGGTACGGCCCTTAATATGTAATAAGTGATTGTACCAAATAGGTTTCTGATCTAATGAAGAAAAAGCAGGGCAGGAGGATGGAAGAAGAGGTAGTAATATTTTACGCGTATGGGAGATCACCTGAGGGCGAAAAGAAGAGATATTATTAGTGAAAGCAAGAGATTCAGTAAAATGAAATGGAGCCATAAAGTATTTCTCAATATTCAACCAAATAGGAGGATGAACACTATGATCTTGATCATAAGAAAGCCAGCGAGAAGATTGTCTCAAAGAAAAAGCGTAATGATTGGATTTAAAAGCAGGAAATTTGAGACCGCCAGAAAGTTTATCAACTTTGAGAGCATTAAGAGCTATTCGGGGACATTTATTTTTCCAAAGAAACTTGTTTAATATAGAGTCAAGTTTTTTAAAGTAGAAACCAGGGATATGGACTGGAATCATGGTTAAAAGATAGAGAATAATCGGAGAAAGCATCATCTTAATAGAGTCTAGACAACCCCACCAGGAGAGAAAGAGTGGATGTCAACGGTCAATAGACGCGGACAAAGTCTTTGAAAGGTGATCACAATTTTCTTTCAGAGTCTCTGCGATGATAGGAGAGAACCATAAGCCTATGTATTTAATTTTAGAAGTTTTCTATGAAAAACCAGTAGAGACAAAACCTTGTTGTAAACAAAGAACATTTAAAGGAAGAACTTCACATTTATCAGAATTAAGTCGGTATCCAGAGAATTAAGAGAAAGTGTCAACTTGAGAGAGAGAGGCGGAAAGAGAAGTAGAGGGGTTGGAACAATAAAGAAGAATGTCATCAGCATAAACTGCCATTTTAACATGGGAAGTATCAAGTTTACAACCAGAGATTCTGTTATCTAAACAAAGCTTTGTTAAAAAAGGCTCTAAAGCAATTAAAAATAAAAGGGGGGATAGGAGGGAACCTTGACGAACTCCTCTAAAAAGAGAAAAGTAATCAGAGGATGTCCCATTAATAAAGATAGAGGCTTTGGGTACTGAATATAATAATGAAATGAGAGAGATTAATTTAGCAGGAACCCCAATCCACTTAAGTGCTTGGAACATGAAATCCCATCCAATCCTATTGAATGCCTTTTCAGCATCTAATGCTATAGTAGCAATGGGGTAATTAAGGGAAGAGGCTTCACTAAGAATATTAAAGAAAACCCTGAAGTTGTCGGAAGATAAACGGCCTTTGACAAAGCCAGATTGTTCCGGGCCAATAATATTGGGTAGGATAGGATCAATACGAAGGGCAAGAATCTCTGCAAATATCTTATAATCTAAAATAACCAAAGAAATTGGGTGATAATTTTTGCAGAAAGAGGGATCTTTATTATCTTTGGGAATTAAGCAGATCACAGCTTCTTGAAAAGAACCTGAAGAAGAGCTGTTCTTTACAAAAACTGATAAAGCAAAAAAAGATGAGGAAGTAATAAGGAGGCAAAGTGAGCCTAAAGTTCAATAGTAAAACCACCCGGGCAAGGTGCTTTTTCCCCTTTTTAATTTTGAAACAGCATTTTTTTAAATTTCAGATAGGGTAATATCCGAGTCCAACGAGGTAAAATCCGTATCATGTGCTAGAGGGGGGAGAATGGAGTGGAAGAAAGAGGAAAGTGCATAAGAGGAAGGTTGTTGCTCCGGTGTCTATACATTTTTATAAAAAGAGACGAATTCCTCAAGAATATCATCATCTTTGAATAAGGAGTCTCCAGCGGAGTTACAAATGGAATCAATTTTAGTCCACTCTTTTCGAATTTTTAAATAAGTTGCTAGTAGTTTGCCCATTTTATTCTGACCACCATAGTAACGGGCCCTACTTCTTTAAAGATAAGAGGAAGCAGCTTTGGTATAAGATTTATTAAAAGATATTTTAGCATCAATAAGATTCTTTAAGGCGACCTCAGAATTAGAACGATGACAAGAATATTCAAGATGCTTTTTTTGACTAGTAACTGGGAGCAGTTAAATATTCTATTGGAGTTTTTTGCAGGAAAGTCTTTATACTCAGTGTTATGAACAGTTTTCATATAGATAAAAAACACTTCCTTTCCAGAAACTTCTATGTTGTTCACAATACACATTTCAGAACTTCCCGTGGATATATGCACAGCATTGCACTCATTTTACACTTTTGCAAGTTTTTGGTAAAATCATCTATTGACGTTTCCTTGGAAAGGTTCAAATAAGGTGTCATTGAAATGTCAAGGGGAATTTTGCATATGAAAACATCACAAAGTGCAAGTATTTCACTACGGTAGTAAATCTTTTTTTCAGACTTATACACACAGATGTTTCTGCACGATGGAACGTGCAATATTTTGGACTAGTGAACCCATGTTTTCTTAATTCTCTGTAAGTTTCTACAGAATGTGATAGTTCCCAGCAATTCTGCTGAAAGTGCAAGGGTCATTTGTTGGCACTATACATGGAATGACACATTCTATGAATCAATGAACATGCCCAGTTACATGCCAATAAAAGGGAGATTTCCATTCATAATCTTTACTGAACTTCCAGAATACAAACTTTCCTGACTAGATATATAATTAAAAAAAATGAGTTGCAAATAAATTCTTTTAAAATGATTGCTGCAGGCCATGGAGGGGCACAGAATCAGCTGTAGCAATTATCAGACTTGCTGTTCCAAAACGATAACATAATGTCAGCACTCAAACTCTTTAATCACTAAATAATCTAGGAAAACAGAGACGCCACCATCTTATTGAGAAGTGGTGTACACACGGTATTTCCTTTCCGGTTTGTTGAATGGCTACATTTGTCCCGCAGCACAGCTTCTTGAACTTTATAAGGTGAACAAATAAATCATGCTGATTGGGCACATCTGTTTATCAAAGGTAGATAATATCTTCTGACAGGCTAACATTCCTAGGAACTTCGCCAGTGTTTTTAACTAGAGGAAAGAGATTCATTTGCCTGATTGAGCAGATGCCCTTAAGTCTTTATGCATCATTTATAATAAAGTGCGTCTGAAAGTATTTTTCTGAATTTTGTAGACTTACATCCTCTATTATCCACTGTCACGTGGCTTCCTCATTATTTCTTTTCTCAAGCCTCCTTGCATATCCAATGATTGCATCAACTTCTCCCTTTAGGCCCTATAGAATAGATCTCTCGCTTGCTCTTCGGTGTGACGTTTGCATAACACTTTAACAACAAGTTCAAACATCCTCCTCCTATACTACAAAATGTTTCTATATAGAATGCATAGCTTTCTATATAGTATGCATAGTTTGCTGATTACACATATCAAATGTTAGAGGTCTGAGAAATAATATGCAGTTAATACTTTCAACTTGATTTTTTCTTCTAATGTTATTATTTTATTTATGTGTGTGTGTGTGAATGTATTTATATATAATGTAATATTTGAAAATTTTAATTTTTCAACTTTTTCTTTGTGATTTCTGTATTAGCATGACCTTAGCTTTGAGGTTTCCAATCACTCCAATGGAATGTGAAAGACTTTAAAAGATATAGTGTTCCCACCTTGTTTTTACTAGACCCCCTCTCAAGCTGGGAAAGAGACTGACGAAGGTTGGCGTGGGGCCCCCCAGCATCAAGCGGGCTCAAACTCCTCTCAGTGAATCAGTAACCAGAATTTTGTATTCCGACGTATCTAAAAGGTGACACTCTAAACTTTATAAACTGTGATAGTGTAGGGAGGGGTGCACAGCCTTTCAAAAAGTTCAAAATAAGTCTTAGTCTTTGTTTCTTTAGAGTTTACAAAAAGGGTTGGGTGCTCCAACAGGTAACCCAGCCGTCCTGCTGTGTTGCTAGTGAACTAGTAGTAGTGCACACATCACTGTAAGCGCATCCCTGTACATGGGCACTCCTTTTGGGTCTTAAATCAAGACTCCAAGTTGGTTGATAAACAATGTTCATTTATTTCCACATATATATTTAGATATTCAGTTCATATCTGGTTCTTTCATATTTTCTTCATATTTTTCTTATATGTTCAGGTTTAGAAATTCATTTTTGGACGCTCCGATGCATTTCGGGCTCCATAGCCCTTTGTCCAGGAGCACTGTGAGCAAAAACAAATAAGATATTCCCTATAGCCAATCAATTACTAACTAGTCAATATAATGGCATGTATAAGAACAAAGTATCACATATACCTGCCGCATGCAAAACTGTGAGTGATATAAATCTGGTGTATTGTTTGCAAAAAGCAAAAAAAAAGTGAAGCCGACGTGATTTGATGAGCATAAACGAGTGGTAAGTATAGTATCATACTTACAAAAACTTTAGCATCGAGAGTAGATTCGAATCCTAAAATGAAATTAAGACGAGATTGTCAGCGTGAAGCTGTTCCCTCCGTACACGATGGTTAAGTAAAATAGCAGGATGCCACTTACTTGAGAAACACTTGGTGTTTTCTAGACGGTTTGTGGTCCGGTTGTCGGTGTTTTCCGCGATGTTAAACGGACTTGGGTAGTGTGTGTTTGTAGTCCCGGAAGTATGCATCCAGATCAAGTGATCAACATCACGTGATGAATGGTGTTCGTAACTAGAGGTATGAACAATAAAAATGGACTAATGTAGATGGGTGCCATCTTGGAGTGTGGTGTAGCAGGTTAATATGAAACTTAGTTACATGAATGGTATTCAAAATACTGACAAATTAAACAATATAAACAGTTGGCAGCAAAGATACATATAGTCAGGAAACCAAATATTTGGCTAAACGAGGCAGCTAAATTCCGTCCGGTCGTTGAGTTCGTATGGTTTCATTGCTTGAAGGCGATATATCCAAGTTATCTCTCGTTGAAGGAGGGTTCTGGTATTATCTCTACCTTCGCGTTTTTCTATGATCTCAAGTACTAGAAATTTCAATTGCGCAATGTTATGTTTTTGTTCCAAGAAATGTACTGCAATGGTGGACTTCATGTTTTTAGTGCGTATGTTTGATTTGTGCTCATTAAGCTGTGTTTTTATTTTCCTTTCCGTTTTTCCCACGTATATTTTCCCACAAGGGCATTTGAGTAAATATATTAGGTTTGATGAGTCGCATGTGGAATTTACATGAAGTTTCATTGTTTGTCCTTTCATGGGATGTGTGATGGAATTGCCTTTAATTACATTATTACAACTGTTGCAGTTCATGCATGGAAGGGTCCCTCTTGAATTTACTTGGGTGACACTTTCTTTTGATAAAATTTCTTTGATATTGTTGCTTCGTGTGTATGCAAAGATGGGTGGTTGACTAAAGATGTTCTTGAATTCAGTTTCAGAAGTGAGGATCGGCCAATGGCGCAAAATAATTTTCCTGTATGTAGAGCTTACTGTTGAAAATTTTGATACCAGGACCATCCTGTTGTCTTGTAATTTTGTTGATCTTTTCAACGCTTGTTCTCTGGTAATTTTCAATACTCTGTCTTCAGCTTTTTGTATGATTTCTTGAGGATATCCTCGTTCTGTAAATCTTTGTCCCATTTCTTTGATACGTGTCTTGCTTAACTCAATATTTGAAGTAATTTGTTTGGCTCTGAGCATTTGAGAATATGGTAGATTATTTTTTAAGGCTCCCTGATGAAAACTGCTGAAATGTAATGTATTATTGCGATCAGTTGTTTTTCGAAAAATATCTGTTTCAAATCCTGTGGGTGTTTTTGAGAGAGAAACATCCAAGAATGTGATAGTGTCGTCTCCTATTGACCAAGTCAACTCGATCCTATCATCTTTCGTGTTAAGTTCAGTTAACGCGATAATGAGACTTTCTTTAGTGTTTTTCCTGATGAAAAATAAGTCATCTATGTATCTTCCATACATTTTTAAGTTGTTGGTCCAGGTGGTATTGCTGTAGATGTGGGTGTCTTCGAATTCCTTCATGTACAAGTTCGCGTATGTTGGTGCTGCGCAATTGCCCATAGACATACCAGATAGTTGCCTGTACCATACTTTTTCATGTTCAAAGTAACTATGATATAATGTAAATATCATTAGTTCCATAAGGAATTGTTGCATTTGTGTTACTATCTGACTGTTAACGATTGGAAAGGAAAATAAAAACACGCCTTAATGAGCACAAATCAAACATACGCACTAAAAACATGAAGTCCACCATTGCAGTACATTTCTTGGAACAAAAACATAACATTGCGCAATTGAAATTTCTAGTACTTGAGATCATAGAAAAACGCGAAGGCAGAGATAATACCAGAACCCTCCTTTAACGAGAGATAACTTGGATATATCGCCTTCAAGCAATGAAACCATACGAACTCAACGACCGGACGGAATTTAGCTGCCTCGTTTAGCCAAATATTTGGTTTCCTGACTATATGTATCTTTGCTGCCAACTGTTTATATTGTTTAATTTGTCAGTATTTTGAATACCATTCATGTAACTAAGTTTCATATTAACCTGCTACACCACACTCCAAGATGGCACCCATCTACATTAGTCAGTTTTTATTGTTCATACCACTAGTTACGAACACCATTCATCAAGTGATGTTGATCACATGATCTGGATGCATACTTCCGGGACTACAAACACACACTACCCAAGTCTTTGAACATCGCTGAACACACCGACAACCGGACCACAAACCGTCTAGAAAACACCAAGTGTTTCTCAAGTAAGTGGCATCCTGCTATTTTACTTAACCATCGCGTACGGAGGGAACAGCTTCACGCTGACAATCTCGTCTTAATTTCATTTTAGGATTCGAATCTACTCTCCATGCTAAAGTTTTTGTAAGTATGATACTTACTATACTTACCACTCGTTTATGCTCACCAAATCACGTCGGCTTCACTTTTTTTGCGCTTTTTTCAAACAATACACCAGATTTATATCACTCACGGTTTTGCATGCGGCAGGTATATGTGATACTTTGTTCTTATACATGCCATTATATTGACTAGTTCATAATTGATTAGCTATAGGGAATATCTTATTTGTTTTTGCTCACAGTGCTCCTGGACAAAGGGCTATGGAGCCCGAAATGCATCGGAGCGTCCAGAAATGAATTTCTAAACCTGAACATATAAGAAAAATTTTTAAGAAATTATGAAAGAACCAGATATGAACTGAATATCTAAATATATATGTGGAAATAAATGAACATTGTTTATCAACCAACTTGGAGTCTTAATTTAAGAACCAAAAGGAGTGCCCATGTACAGGGATGCGCTTACAGTGATGTGCGCACTACTTTTAGTACTCTAAACAATATGACACTCTAAACTTTATGAAATAGAAGATTCTAAGAAGGAACTTTACAATGGGAGCGACCCTTGACCCTGTGGACAGGCAGGTCGCTCCCTCTGCAACTTCGCTGACCCCCTGTGTTCCGGTGCTGCATCTCCCTGCTCAGTGTTGTCTTGTCCCTCCCTTCAGACTGGTCTGTTCGCTTGTCTTACTGTTTTATTTTTTTTCCCCTATTTGACTGGTTTTTGCCCTTTCCCTCTTGCTCTTTTGTGCCCCTGTTTTTTTGTGCCCGCAGTGCCCGTCTCTCCCCTGTCACCCCTTGCCTTCTGTGCCACCTTTTTCCTGCAGCTCGCGTCCCCCGCAGACCCGCCCCCTCGCTACCCATTGGCCGCCCCGCTCCCGCCTCCCAGCTGCTCCTCCCTCCCTCTCCCACTCAAATGGAGGACGCGCAGCTGCCGCGCTGAGAGAGCGCCGCTGGCGCGCCAAAGGCAAGCCCGTCTGCGCCCGTCCGTGCCTGGACCGGGCCCAGCGCCAGAACCCCTGGCCCCCGCCGCACCCAGAGCACCCGACTGAGATATGACTCCTCCGCCCTCTACGCACTCAACGCCCGACGAACACCCGCCTGCTACTGAGCCACCCCGAAGCGAACCCACGGACCCTTCACATGTCAAGTCTGCAAATACATCTGCCTCCGAACCTGCAGACCTCCCACCAGACCACGCAACAACAACAACCACCTCAAGTGCATCCTCCTCAACACCCGCTCTGTCCACAAGCACGCCGTTGAACTATGGGACCTCATCGACACAACAGCACCAGACGTCGCCTTCCTCACGGAATCCTGGATGAACGCCTCCTCGGCCCAGACATCGCCATAGCCATCCCGGATGGCTACAAGATCACACGGAAGGACCGCGTCAACCAGACAGGAGGAGGAATCGCCATCGTCTACAGGAACACCATCAACATCAGGACTACCACCGAAGACACACTCTCCGCTGCCGAACACCTACACTTCCAGATTCACACCGACCCCAAGACCACCCTTAGAGGAACACTCATCTACAGACCCCTGGGCCCACGCACACAATTCGGGCGACACCATTGCTGACTTCATCAGCCCGCACACCCGAGCCTCACCAGAATACATCCTCCTTGGAGACCTGAACTTCCACCTGGAGAAAAAACAGCGACAACAACACCACCACCCTGCTCGACAACCTCAACAACCTCGGACTCAAGCAACTGGTGAACACCCCCATCCACATCGCTGGCCACACGCTCGACCCCATCTTCTCCGCTAGCAACCACGTTGTTGGATTCCAACCAGCCCGAGCACTGCAGGAACGTAGCATGCACCAGTCCCCTTCCCCTGCCCACTGACCACTCACAGGATAACCACTATGAGTGAGCCAATGAACCTGAAAAGAGGGTGGTAATGTTGAGGAGACACCAAGTCTGCCACCCTTATGAAGCACTAGGACACTGCTCCCTTCTTCCTTCACGCTTCTGCACCTGTAGAAAAGACAACCCTTTCATATATTCATATTCCACAGAGTTAGATCCCAGCCCCTTTGATCATGCCCTGACACAACACAAGCAACCCCTCTTACCGGTTTGAAGCGCAGGCTCAGCTTCGTGAAGGCACAATTAAAACACCAATGCAGGGTGCCCGGGAGATGCAAAATACACTTCTCAGATGCTCACAGCCAATCGGGAGCTCGTAAACAGTGCACTTAAAAAACAGTGCGAGGGGAAAAAAGGACTTGTACTGAACCCGACAAGTACCAGAAAAAAACCCTTCTTTAATGTGACTTATAGGGGAGGGGGACCGGGACAGATTTGTAGCGTGTGGAATCCTCGGCGAACCCCAGCGTTAGTGGCAAAACTCTCGCGGAGTGACCCAAAACGTCTAAACAAAGACGCGCTGATTACATCCGTAGGCTTCTAGCGTTCGGTTACAAAAGCCTTTGCACACCGAGCAAACAGCAATCTAACGGACCAGTGAACGGGAGCCCCCGAACACCCACCACCCCACTACGCTGGGAAAAAGCAAACAAAGGGAAATACAAGGGAAGGAACCTACCCGGGACCCAACACTAACTAGCTACAGGGAGGGGACAAGAAGGGGGGAGAGGATCAAAATTAGAGACACAGCAAAACCAACAGGCAATCTTCTCACGAGCCCGTGAGGAAGAACGGAAAAAGGGGGTCAAGCAGGGTCAAGCAGCAGAAAAGCGTCTTAGAACAGCAGCCAGCAACCGGAATCCAATAATGGCGATTTCAAGCAGTGAGGTAAAGGTAGGACATACCTTTATACTACATGTCACTGGTCATGTGATGTCAAGGCTTGGTCACTGAAAAGGGACTAACCTGCCTGACCCCTAACAGTACCCCCCCAATGATCCTCCCAACTGGGAGGGGTTTCGATGGATGTTGTCTATGAAATACCCGAACCAAACGTGGTGCATGCACCCCCCCAGCTGGTTCCCACGTCCTGTCCTCCTGTGTATACCCTTTGCAATCCACCAAGTACAAGAGGCGACCCCTGACCCGCTTGGAATCCAGGATAGCCTGAACCTCGAATTCTACTTGTCCATCCACCACCACTGGCGGAGGAGGAGGCAACGCCTGAGCCGAGGGTATATAGGGTTTTAGCAACGATGTATGAAATACAGGATGTACTCCATACTCTGGTGGCAACTCAAGCTTCATTGCCACGGGGTTAATGATCTCGAGTATTGGGAAGGGACCCACAAACCGGGGTTGCAGCTTGCGTGACCCTCCCAGTCGCAAGTTGCGTGATGCCAGCCACACTAAGTCCCCTGTCTTGTATGTGGGAGCAGGAACACGATGTTTATCTGCCTGTGCCTTCATAGCCACCTTGGTCTCCATCAAACTGTCCCTAGCCAAACCCCAAATACCACTCAATCGCTCACACACATCGTCAATGGCTGGCACGCGGCCCGTGGGTTGAATAGCAACAGCTCTGGGATGGTATCCGAGTGAACAAAAGAAGGGAGTCATACCCAATGCGGAGTGCAGACTGTTGTTATACGCGAATTCCGCAATGGGTAGAGCTGTCACCCAATCACAAGACAAGGAAGCAACCAGACACCTCAAGTATTGTTCCATCGTCTGGTTGGTGCGCTCAGTCTGACCATCCGACTGGGGATGGTAAGCCGAGGACAAAGGAATCTCAGTCTTGAGCACCAAACATAATTCCGTCCAAAAATGATAGACGAATTGTGATCCCCTATCCGAAATGATCACTGCGGGTAACCCATGCAACCGTACCACCGAAGACATAAAGACCACCGCCATCTCCTTAGCCGTAGGGAGTTTGGAAAGCGGTATGAAGTGCGCCATCTTGGTAAATAAATCCACCACTACCAGAATGATGGTAAAACTGGAGATGGTAGGTAGATCGGTCACAAAATCCATGCTTATGGTATGCCATGGGGCGGGAGGCACCTCCAAGGGTTGCAAGAGTCCTGAGGGCTTACTGTGTGATGGTTTACTGGTGGCACAAACAGGACAAGCACTCACATATCCCTGAATGTCACTAGTCATGGCCTCCCACCAAAACCACCTCATGCACAATTCTTTGGTCTTTCTTATTCCTGGATGTGCCACCAAGGCCAAAGAATGACACCATTCCAGAACCTCGTTCCTCAAGCTGGGGGGTATAAACAACCTATCCTCATGATACAAAAACCCCTCTTTCTCCGTAACCAGGGGCATGGATGACCAGGGAGCCAAGTCTATTTGCCTCATATGTTCTTTTACTACAGATGGGAAGTCCTCCACAGCCAAGGCCCCTATGATCCTTTCCTCTGCAATCATAGCCCTACTGTTACTCAACGAGCCTTCTTCCTTAGGATCAACATGTATCCGAGAAAGAGCATCAGATTTGATCTGTTGGGCCGCAGGTCTATACGTTATCACGAAGTCATATTCATTAAAGAATAGGACCCACCGCATCTGGCGAGGAGTCAACGCCCTGGCTGAACGAAAGAACTCTAGATTTTTGTGGTCGGTATAAATGGTGATAACATGCCTAGCGCCCCATAAATATTGGCGCCATTCCTCAAAGGCCAGTTTCACTGCAAGCAATTCACGTTCAGCCACCGTATAATTGCGGTCCGCCGGCAACAGAGTCTTGGAAAAGAACGCTATAGGGTGCATATGGCCAGAGGCTTCATCACGTTGTGACAACACCCCACCCATTGGCACACAGAGAAGCATCTGTCTCTACAAAAAACGGCAGGCAGGATCAGGATGCACCAATACTGGCGCGGAAGTAAAATGTTTCAACAGTGATTGAAAGGCATCCTGAGCCTCACTGGTCCAATCAAAAGGGACTCCCTTCCTTAAAAGGCGGGTCATAGGTGCCACTATGTCTGAAAAATGTGTTATGAACCGCCGATAAAAATTGGCAAAACCCAGTAGCACCTGTATCTGCTTCACCGTAGTTGGCACTGGCCAGGTCTCAATGGCCTTGATCTTCTTTGGGTCCATCCGAATACCTCCCTCCGAGATAATGAACCCCAAAAACTCTACCTCAGGGGTACTAAACTGGCACTTCTCTAACTTAGCGTACAGGCGATGCTCCTGCAATGTTTGAAGCACCTGTTTTACATGCTCTATGTGTTCTGCCCCGTTCTCCGAATAGACAAGAATATCATCCTGATATACAATGACCGTTTGGTCTAGTTATCTGCTGAGGACCTCGTTGATGAAAAACTGGAATGCCGCCGGCGCATTGCACAGTCCAAACGGCATCACTGTGTATTCGAACAGGCCGTACTTGGTTCTGAAAGCCGTCTTCCACTCATCCCCGGGTCAAACCCTTATAAGATGGTAGGCGCCCCGCAAGTCAAGTTTGGTGAACACCGTTGCCTTGCAGAGCTGGTCCAATAACACGGAGATGAGCGGAAGAGGGTACCTGTTCTTCACAGTGGCGGTGTTCAAAACCCTATAATCAACACAGGACCTCAAAGTCCCTTCCTTCTTCGGAATAAAAAATATAGCCGATGACACGGGAGAGGAAGAGGGACGGATGAAACCCAGCTGTAACATCTCATCTATGTACTCTTTCAGATGTTTCTCTTCGGGTTCCGACAATGCGTATACCCGACTGCAAGGCAGTGGAACTCCTGGTACCAAATCTATTTTACAATCGTAAGTACGATGCGGGGGAAGAACTTGGGCACAGCCTTTGTCAAAGACATCCTGAAAAGCTGCGTACTGGGGCAGGACCGTTCTCACCTCCGCTACCGCACAGGTTAAAGGGTTAGCCTGCTCCCCTGCCATAGCATAGCAATTCTCCAGACAATGCACTGAGTCTAGTGTTACAAGCCTCTGTACCCAGTCGATCTTGGGGTTGTGCTTCTACAGCCACGGAACCCCCAACACTAACCCAAAGGAAGGTGCATCGATCAAATCGAAAACCACCGTTTCCGAATGCCCATTCTCACACAACAAGCGCAAGGGAGCGGTCTGTCGGGTAATACATCCAGACGACAGTTCCGTCCCATCGATTGCCCTTACTGGCTCAGGTTGTTCTTTAAGATGGCACGGAACCATCAGTTTCTCGGCCATTGAAATATCAATGACGTTTCCGGTAGCACCAGAGTCCAGCAATACCGACACAGGAACCTGGTTCTGTGCTGTAAGCAACAAATGGGCGTTGACTACAAAATGTCTGGGGGCTTGATCCAAAGCCCCCACGACCTCATACTGTTCGTGCCGTTCTTCACCTGTACCACGATCCACCAGTATACATGCCACCTTTTTCCCAAACCCTGCCCCTGACGGCTTCACCGGGCATTCCCTTGCAAAATGACCTCCCTGGCCACAGTACAAACACAGATTCTTTTCTCTCCTTCTCTTCTTTTCCTCAGGGGTCAGAGGTCCCCGTACCCCTCCTATTTCCATGGGTTCGGTGCTGTTTTGCTCTCCCCTACTGTCTTCGCCTCAGCCCTCACGTAGCTCCCCCGAGAAGACTAAAACCGACTCCGTTCTCCACGTCTTTCCGTCACTCTATGGTTCAACTTAACCACCAGGTCAATAAAAGCAGCACAATCCTCAGGTGGATCTACTACCTGTGACACTATATCCTTCAGTTCCTTGCAAAGGCCTTGATAGAACAGTGACGTCCTTTTCTCGATTGGCCAATGAGTCTCAGATATTAGCCGATTGAAGGAAGCTATGTACACCAATAGGTCCTGTCTGCCCTGCCGTAATTTCAGAAGCTCTGCATCGCTCGCCTGCATGAATGCGTGTTTAGCGAACAGACCCCGCATCAATTCCTTGAACGCAGTGTAATTATACAGCACACGGTCATCGCTTTCAACCAAGGGTATTGCCCATTGGGCCGCGTTACCAGCCAGATACGGTAGCGTAAATGCGACTTTTGCAGAGTCATCGGGAAAGGCACTCGGTCTACACATAAAGTGCAGTTGCCACTGGTTCACAAACATCCCGAACTTATCGCTATCCCCTGTAAACCTTTCCGGGAGGGCTAGGGGCACTGCAACAGGAGTTGTTACTGTAACGGCTATGGGATTACTCCCTCCCGCCGCGCTTTGTCCCGCCCCACCCCCGTACTGGAAGGTAGCAGGTTGTATAACGGGACCCGTCCCTCTGGGTTGTGACTGTTCTCTGGCCCTCACTGCCACCTATTCCTGTTTTAGGCCTACATTCTCTTGTTGTAACTCCTGGACCTGTGCCTGTAGGGTGTGTACTGCCCCCATAATGTCCTGCATTGAGGGTCCCCCCGTACCCCCACCTAACTGGTTCCCAGCCTCATCCATGCTAGTCCGGGCAGTGCTATTTATTGTGGGCTTGAAATTCTGTTGGATTCCAACCAGCCCGAGCCCTGCAGGAACGTAGCATGCACCAGTCCCCTTCCCCTGCCCACTGACCACTCACAGGATAACCACTATGAGTGAGCCAATGAACCTGAAAAGAGGGTGGTAATGTTGAGGAGACACCAAGTCTGCCACCCTTATGAAGCACTAGGACACTGCTCCCTTCTTCCTTCACGCTTCTGCACCTGTAGAAAAGACAACCCTTTCATATATTCATATTCCACAGAGTTAGATCCCAGCCCCTTTGACCATGCCCTGACACAACACAAGCAACCCCTCTTACCGGTTTGAAGCGCAGGCTCAGCTTCGTGAAGGCACAATTAAAACACCAATGCAGGGTGCACGGGAGATGCAAAATACACTTCTCAGATGCTCACAGCCAATCGGGAGCTCGTAAACAGTGCCCTTAAAAAACAGTGCGAGGGGAAAAAAGGACTTGTACTGAACCCGACAAGTACCAGAAAAAAAACCCTTCTTTAATGTGACTTATAGGGGAGGGGGACCGGGACAGATTTGTAGCATGTGGAATCCTCGGCGAACCCCAGCGTTAGTGGCAAAACTCTCGCGGAGTGACCCAAAACGTCACGTCCGCCTATAACGATGTGAATCGGTGTCTAAACAAAGACGCGCTGATTACATCCATAGGCTTCTAGCGTTCGGTTACAAAAGCCTTTGCACACCGAGCAAACAGCAATCTAACGGACCAGTGAACGGGAGCCCCCGAACACCCACCACCCCACTACGCTGGGAAAAAGCAAACAAAGGGAAATACAAGGGAAGGAACCTACCCGGGACCCAACACTAACTAGCTACAGGGAGGGGACAAGAAGGGGGGAGAGGATCAAAATTAGAGACACAGCAAAACCAACAGGCAATCTTCTCACGAGCCCGTGAGGAAGAACGGAAAAAGGGGGTCAAGCAGGGTCAAGCAGCAGAAAAGCGTCTTAGAACAGCAGCCAGCAACCGGAATCCAATAATGGCGATTTCAAGCAGTGAGGTAAAGGTAGGACATACCTTTATACTACATGTCACTGGTCATGTGATGTCAAGGCATGGTCACTGAAAAGGGACTAACCTGCCTGACCCCTAACACACGTATCCTTCAGCCACTCTGCCGGACTACACTTGTCCGACCACAGATGCATCCACTTCACCTTCGAAAAGAATAGAGCCCACCACTGCACGCAACAAACCCCCCGCAGGTGCTGGAGAAAAATCACCACAGACCAGCTCCACTCATCGCTGAGCCAGAACCCGTCAGCCAACACCGCCGACACCAACAACGCAGCCCACAACCTCGCACAGTGGATCACCAACTGCGCCGACGACCTCGCACCACTGAAGAACCCCCCTATCAGGACCGGCAACAGGAAAACTTCATGGTTCACAGACGCCCTCAAAGAATCTATGAAATCCTGCAGATCCCTCGAAAAAACCTGGTTCCACGAACGAACCACAGAAAACATGACAGCCCTCAAGATCACCACCCGCGAACACCACCAGCTGATCCGGACCACCAAAAGAACATCATCAAAGAGTGACTAGACAACAACACCCACAACAGCAAGGATCTCTTCAACATCGTCAAAGAGCTCTCCAACCCCAGCGCCAGCAACAACGACATCACACCGTCACAAGAACTCTGCAACTCCCTCACCACGTTCTTCCACCGAAAGACCGCACATATACACGACAGCTTCGGACCCCAGACTCCACCTCCAGTCACCGAACCAGCAACCCCCACCACCACCCTCAGCGCCTAGACCCCCATCAGCACTGAAGACACCACCAACGTCATGAACTCCATCCACTCCAGCTCCCCCTCGGACCCTTGCCCCCATCATATCTTCAACAAAGCTGACACCATCATCGCAAACCATCTCTGGAACATCATAAACATCTTGTTCGCATCAGCCGCCTTCCCCGAGAGCTGGAAGCACGCAGAAATCAATGCCCTGCTAAAAAAAACACAGCGGACCCCAAAGACCTCAAGAACTTCCGCCCCATCTCTCTCCTCCCCTTCCTGGCCAAAGTCATTGAGAAGACCGTCAATAAACAGCTGACTGCTTTTCTCGAGACAAACAACTCGCTCGACCCATCCCAGTTCGGATTTCGAGCCAACCACAGCACAGAGACTGCCCTCATCGCGGCCACCGACAACATCAGGACCCTGATGGACAACGGAGAAACAACCGCCCTCATCCTCCTAGACCTCTCAGCAGCCTTCGATACCGTATGCCATTGCACCCTAATAACCCGCCTCTTCAACACTGGGATCCAAGGAAAGGCCCTGGACTGGATCACCTCGTTCCTCTCCAAAAGAACCCAGAGAGTCCGTCTCCCGCCCTTCCGCTCAGAAGCCACCAAGATCATCTGCAGTGTACCTCAAGGCTCCTCGCTCAGCCCAACCCTCTTCAATATCTACATAAGCCCCATCGCCACCATTGCACGCAAACACAACATCAACATCATATTCTACGCCGACAACACCCAACTGATACTCTCCCTCACCAAAGACCCAGCCACCGCCAAAACCAACCTACAGGAAGGAATGAAAGACGTCGCAGAATGGATGAAGCTCATCTACCTGAAGCTGAACTCAGAGAAGACGGAGGTCCTCATCCTCGGACAATCCCCATCCTCCTGGGACGACAACTGGTGGCCCTCAGCACTGGGCTCCGCGCCGACACCATCGGACCACGCACGCAACCTGGGATTCATCCTGGACTCCTCCCTCACGATGACCAAACAAGTCAACGCCGTCTCGTCATCATGTTTCAACACCCTGCGCATGCTCCGAAAGATCTTCAGGTGGATCCCCACCGAAACCAGAAGGACGGTCACACAGGCCCTCGTCACCAGCCGACTGGACAACGGAAACGCCCTATACGCAGGGACCACTGCCAAACTTCAGAAACAACTACAACGCATACAAAAATCCTCAATATCACTCGCCACAGCCACATATCCGCCCACCGGAGAATCCTGCACTGGCACCCCGTCGACAAGAGGATCACATTCAGGGTCCTAACCCACGCACACAAAGTGCTCCATGACATGGGCCCTGAATACCTCAACGACCGCCTCTCGTTCCACACTCCCACCCGCCAGCTCCGATCCGCCAGTCTCGGCCTCGACATCATACCACGGATTCGCAGAACCAACGCTGGAGGAAGATCGTTCTCGTACCTGGCAGCCAAAACATGGAACTCCATCCCCGCACACCTACGAATGACCCGGGACCATCTCACCTTCAGGACACATCTCAAGACCTGGCTTTTGGAGCAGTGGCAGCACCCACCTTTCAGCGCCTTGAGACCCTCACGGGTGAGTAGCACGCTCTATAAATGTTTGATTGATTGATATACTTCCCTGACTACTTTGGGTTTTTCTGTAAAGATTCAGTCTTGTGCACCTGAGAGTGTTCAATAGCAGCAATAATATTAATAATGAAAGCTCATACCTGTGAAAGTGAACATGTGTTGTCAGTTTCCTGATCATTTTCATAGACTCACACTTTCTCCCAGGTGTTACCGCCTCCTAAGCACTGGTAATCTTTCAATTCCTTATTAGTAATGTATGCCTCACACAGCACTCTGCTTTTGTGAGGTCTGAGAGGACATTAGCGAATTCTTGCCCATAAAGCGGCTATTCTGAATATAATTATAAATTGAGGAGGGGAAGCCGAGGAAGACTTCAGAAATTTAGCAGAGGGTAAGTTAAGGAATATAAGCTTGTCTAAGCATCACTAAGACCCATGAGGGTCACCTTCAAAGGGACCCTCTAGTGTATGATTTGACAGTTGGTCTCAAACCCAGCCAGGCATCCTCAAGCCCGGAGGCGTTGCGGAATGCAGTGCGTGTTGGGAAGCAGCACTGGGAAAAGGCAATTGGGTTTTGCTCATCCTATTTAAGCCTCCTAATGATGCGATTGCTGGAAGAAACCGATACAAAATGGAGAACCACTTCAATGCCTAGCCTGCCATTTGAATCTTTGATGAACATATTGACATATTTGAACTAGATCATGAAAAGCACTGGCGGACCTTACCCAGCGGGTTCCTTCAAACATCTTCAGATCTATTGGGTCTCCCTGGACTCTCCCATCGAGATATATCAGAGAGTGGCAGCTGGCCAGAGCTCCCAACAGAGGTCCCCAGGGTAAAGCATCACCCGAGCTGAAACCATGAACTCTCTGAAAACTGAGGGAAAAACAAATGTTTACTTTGCGGAATGCCAAGAAATAAATGTGAACAATTAATATTAAATGGTCTGATGCAGTGAAGCACACGTTGGAGAGGATGTCTGAGGTTCATGCCAACCAAACATTTCAAATGACTGTCACTGTAATACCCTGAGGCTTTGATTATTTCAAATATATAAATCTACATCCAAAGAGCTTCCCAGGAAGTGTTTCTGGCTTACTCCTGAATTCCAGGAATTCCTTCCCACTTCCAGGAAATTCATTCTCATCTCAAAAATAGATTTACACCTGCTCTAGACAGAGTAGAGATCAGTCCTTTTAAAGGATGGAAACGTGTTGGAAGATGGCATCTTATTACCCATATTTATTTTAATTTGTACATGTGTAGAAAATGTCATGGTATTGAAGTCCTGGATCGCCTGCTGTTTGTGTGTGTGTGTGTGTGTGTGTGTGTGTGTTTATATATACACACTGGTGGTCACCAGTAGGTAGTTATACTTAGGATCTAGTTTCCATAAGAAATGCGTTTTTGATTTGTAATAACTTTGGCTTTGTTTGACAAATCTTTGCGAAATTCAAAAAAAAAAAGTCTATCCAGGTTAGCTCCTATCCTGCATGACAGCAGCTCCCTGTGTGGAAAATAAATGCCAGCTCCCGCAGGAGGCGGGCAGCCAGTGGGACCATGTGGGCATTGGGGCTCCCCACGGTCCCCAATGGATAGGGCCGGCCCCGGGTGCTGGGGTCCCCGAGGCTAGAAGTGGCCCAGGAGGGGGCCACGCAGCCCCCTCCGACAAGAAATAAAATGTTTTTTAAAGAAAATGAGGCATAGCCCCAGGGGATGGGGTCCCTGGGGCCACCAGAGGCCTAAGGAGGGGCCTCACAGCCGCCCTCCTTTAGAAATAATTCCAAAAAAGAACAACATATGGCCATGCCCCGGGGGATGGTGTCCCCAGGCAGAAATTGGCTTCGGGAGCGGGGTTGCGCGGCCCCCTTCCCATTTTTTTTTTATTTATAAAAAATAAAGAGTAGGCCCTTGGGGATGGGGTCCCGAATGAATGTAAAAGAAAGGAGGCCACACATCCCTCCTTGTAAAATAAAATTTAAAAAAAGAAAGCCAGCATCGCTGCAGAGGACCCGCCCCGCCCCCTAACTGCAGCACTCAGCAAACGCGCCCCCTGGCACGTTGTAAGTTGGGGAATTCATTTCCCTTGAACACCGAGGGTTCCTGGGGGCCAACTAGCCCACCAGGTACCTCCAGAGAGCTGCGTTGCAGAGAGGGTTTTATAAGGACTGGTCTGTCCTTTGTCATATTGTGTTATTTGTAAGCATTTGTTTTTGCCGATTTTGTAGCATTTCTAATGTTGTGTCAGTATGTTTGTGTTGAACTGTAGCATGTGCTGTGCTCAAATGACATATATTAAATGTCGATTACACTTGTACTTAAAATGAATGAAATAATAAAATGTGAAAAAAGGATCATAACCACTTAATACTTGAAGGTAGTTATTAATGAATGTATAGATTACTAAGAAATATTGGGGCATATTACCAAGCAATAGCGATAATTATCGCTATTGCTTGGTTAGAGACAAAAATTTACCGCCGCACATCGGCGATTTTTATCGCAGATAAACCTTGCTATTAGCAAGGTTTAACGCAAATGCGGTAAAAATCGCCGCAAAGCATGAATATCGCTGAAAAGTCAGCGATATTCATGCATTACCGAGCTAATGCTCTTAGCCATGTTATCCACCTCCCATTAGATAACATGGCAAAGAACTGCTCAGAGCAGGTGTTAACTTTTGGAGATATTCGCACTTAGCGCGAATATCTCCAAAAGTTGGTAATAGGAGATAGCGATGTTAGCGACTGTTTCCAGTCACTAACATCTTGGCACGCCCACTTTGCATGTCATTAGTGATAAATATCACTGACATGCCAAGCGGAGTCCAAGATGGTCGCTATCTCCTACTAGCTGTCGCTAACTGGTGTTAGCGACATCTTGGTAATAGGGAGATAATTTTATCTCCGCTTTCTTGGCTTTTAAAGTTAAAAAAGCGGAGATAAACCCCCTTGATAATATGCCCCTGGGTTTCCTAGTTTGGACGTTGGTAAAAGCTCACCCCCTTGTTGCACATTTTGATAATTCCCAGCTTTCAAGTTCTGGCACAGCGGCTCTTCTGGGAATTGTGTATGCAGGGAAGAGAATAAACCATGTGCAATGTCTTCATTTGAGCCTCATGAACATAGGGTACACCTCTAGGGTCCCTTCCCATAGTCTGTGACATGACCCACTTGCCGGTAAAATAATTTATCTGGATTATCTCATTTTCTAAATTTCAAATAAAGTGTCTTTGGTAATTGAGGTTCAATCTCGTCCAACAATTGCTCACAACCAGTGGGGTATTTTAAGAGACAGATATTGCGTGGTAATTCTCCCTGATGCGCAACCTAAAGGGACTCTGTGCAGGATGAAGTTCCAATAAATACGCTTGTTCCCGCTCTTTGAATCTGTCGTCAGTAGGCCGGGGTTTACCCAAAACCTTCTCAGACCCGAATCCAAGGAGCCATTGTCGCATGCAGGCAAACCAGGCGAGGAGAGCTGGACATCAAGTTTCAATAGTCCACGCAATGTCTGCCTGGATGTGTTTAATTCCTCAGTGGTCCAAATGCTAACCCAATAGGACAAAGATCTCCAAATCGCTAAGTGTTGCAATCTTTTAATGCGAATGTCATATGTTAGCGGGATCGCTGGGGTATGTCGGGGAGTGACGTAAACAATCTCATCATTTTATTGTCCCCAGCAATTAAAGGCGGTCGGATTTCGCCAGCCCCTAACTCTGACCCATGGAGGGCAGCCGTTTGGGCCATACATTTGTAGACCCCCCGGGCCGGGGTAATGGCGTTGCAAGCCGATGGGGCGCAGCGCCATCCGGAGAATAGAAAGGAGTGTGCTGGTGCCAAGTGAGGTTAGCCATGTTCTTAAAATGGAAGGAACGGAAGTGGGCGTTGGTTCTTGGGGTGCGGGCACCTTGGACGCCCTCACAAAGGCGTCTGGTTTGACTTAAAATTACAGAAGCATCCATCAGAGAAAAGCGCTCAGAAGTGGAGGCTGCGCTTGTACCACTTTCATGTTATAGTATAAACGCCGTCAAAGGCAGTGTTTTCTGCTTTCCAATGAAGGACAAATGAAGCAACAAACTCTATAAAAAGATTCACTTTACAATATGCCGAGTTACTACCTGTGTACATTATTTGTAATAAAATTAATGTATGGGGCAAAACAACCTCCAACTCATTCAAATGGAAGATTTAAAAGAGGTTTATGTTAACGTCTAGCTTGATGCTACTGTATTTAAACTGAGGTGGTCTTAAGCAATAGAAAGGAGGGGTAGCCTGAGCGAACATATGTGGGGAGGTAAACTTCACTAACTACTTTAAGCACATTATATTTAAAAATAAACTGTGCCATATGACTAAAAGCCCTACTTCCCCTTCGATGTTTATTCGTTGTGCATTAATAGCTCAAAACTCGAGTCCAGCTGCTCCATAGGAAGGTCATATTCAACATCAGCTGTTCCAGCAACATGGCTGTGAACCTCCTGCTCTGCTTTTTATACAGAATGTTATAATTCTAGTAGTTTTATTAAAAGTTTTTGGTGAAGCTACAGTAGAAAACTTGTGAAGTCAAATGACAGACTGCTGCTGCGGGCATTGAAAGTATGTTTAAGTCAACATTTCCAGACAGTTTTCTGACATGGGCGTAGAAGAGTGGGACATTCGAGAATGTATAGAACGGATATCTTATTTCAGCTTCCTAGGGCTAGTTTCCATACTTTCAGTGACAAAACCAACCCCCTCTTCCTGTTCATTACTGCGGTGTCCTCCATAGGACATTGTCTCAATTCCACAGTTCCTTTTTCACCCCATAGCCTAGACGCGTGCCTCACTCCAGCTCAGCGGTGAATCTACAGCAGAACAGGGGGGTCCGCTGACTGAGGCTGACCGAGGCTGCTGGCGCCCCTGGAAGTTCATGTTTCACTTGTTTGCCATTCATCTCACATTGATCAGGCAAATATCAGTGGATTTATGGAATCTTTGGAGCACCTTCATGAGATGCAGCAGTGGGTTTGAAGGTGTGGGGGAGGGCTGTGTATCTTCATTTCTACCCTTCCTGAATCGTCCCTCACATGTGTGATCATGTTTCCCTGCATGGTGTGTCCACTGCTGAGAGTGACCAGATGGGCCTCTGGTCAAAGTTTGGCCGCAAACAGTGGCCCACGGCTTGGACATGCCATGGAGGCTGGTCATAGCAAAGACAGAAATACATCAGGTTCTAAATCAAGCAGAGAGATCACACCCTTGAGGCCATGAGGAAAACTGTACAAGTGCACTGCTGAATATTTGTATTTAAATTCAGCAAGGACATTGATCAGAAGAGATTAAGGCACAACATCTTTCTCAAACCAATGAAACAATCAATAAACATGTTACTGTGCTTCATGAGGACAGATCTTCAGTTCAAACTCCTGGCATGTGTAAGTAAGATACTTGACTTCTAAGACTTACCTCTGTCCTCTTGATGGAATAAGTCCCCAGAGGTCCAGCCCCTCTTCTGTTAGGGTGCCAGTCTGATTTGAAATAAGAAAAGCAATCATTCATTAGTAACTTCAGCTTTTAGGACCAATGAGAATTGTGACGGTAGGAACTGTGTACACTTTCAAGGAACACATGCAAACATACACGGACATCACGTACACAACCGCATGTTGTCTGAGACAGGGTAACTCTTACATACTTCAATCACACTCCAAGGCCTCACACATCTCAGGGAGGTAACCAGCTCAACTCCCAGGGCACACAGAGGTCTCCCACCTGTGTTTACTGCAGTGTGAGTTGTAATTACATCTGCTTGATGGAGGTGCACACAGTCAGTTATCACAATATATTTGGTCCTCCAGTGACATTCTTGATGACGTCACTGTGGATGTCATATGTGACTACATCAGTGACATTATTAATGCTGACATTGGATGTGGTATTATCTGGGATGTCACGAGGAGAATGTGGGTTTCCTGCAACAATACCTTCATGTTCACTGTTTTATTTTTAAGTGAGTGTTTTAAAAATATGGAGAGGAGCAGGAGAGCTCAATACCTCTTCTTGACAAAGACATTTTTTCTTATAATCCACTACTTCCTTCTCCTGTTCAAAAAACTATTTCTTTCAATATTGACACACAAAGACAAACATATAAAACCACTCCGTTGGTTGACACAGGGTAACTCATACTTACTACAGACCTGATTCACAGAACTAACTTAAGACAAAATCCTAAACTTACTACCATTTTGGTATTCACAGAAGGCACTTACTCATTTCGGTATTCACAGAAGTTAGGAGTCCTAACTTTAGGACTCCTAAATGCCTTCTGTGAATACCCAAAGTCTTAAAGTTAGGATTTTTCTCAGTTTAGGAGTAGTAAAGTTAGGAGTCCTAACTTTAGGACTCCTAAACTGAACTGAGATAAATCCTAACTTTAAGACTTTCGGTATTCCTAGAAGTCATTCAGGAGTCTTAAAGTTAGGACTCCTAACTTCTGTGAAAACCGAAATGAGTAAAAGCCTTCTGTGAATACCAAAATGATAGTAGGTTTAGGATTTTGTCTTAAGTTAGTTCTGTGAATCGGGCCCTACATACTTAAATGCCACTCTGAGATCTCACCCCTCTCGCCCTTCATGAAGTTTTCACAGCTTTTGTTTTGAGAATTTGACCAGCTTTCTGCACTCGGGGTATTTACTGCCTGGGTGTATACATCCCACTGGTGCTTATCACGGTGTGAGCTTTAATTGCTTCTTTTCTCTTCTTGAGGTGGACACAGTGTCCTCTCACATAATGAAAGCTCCAACTCCATTATTAATGATGTCATTGGTAATGTCATATATGATAAGATGAATAATAGAAATGCCCTCAAGTCAGATGTTTTCACCCATAATATCAATGGTATGCTTTGGTACGTCATAAGTGATGTTATTGTGTGAGGTCATGAACAGGGTTTTGGTTTACTCAGAACTATAACTTCAAATTCAGTGGTTTTTTTAAAGTAAATATTTTAACATTTAAAAATAAGAAGCAGAACCCATCACCTACCCTTGACAAGGCCTTTTCTACTATATTTTGTGATACACCTCTTCCAACTTCTGTCCGATGAACCCTGGCTTTGGCTCTACCCAGTGGAGATTGGCTCCTCAGAGCTCATGAGTTCAAACCCCGCTGCACGCCGCCTTCAGCTATACACAGCAGGGGGCGCTAGCGTGCCACATGCACAATCTGCTAAGTACCTAACTCCATCCTGTATATATGTTTATATGCATACACAGACACACACATAAACACACACATACAAACATAAACTTTAACTCAATCTAGAGTAGATGATGGAAATGCCACTCTATCGGGTATTTTAACGTTCACCTCGCTGCGCTGAAATCCTCCTTGCTCGCTGCGGAGCGCACGTTCTTAGAGAGCGGCCAATATGATAACCTCACACCTGCTCTACACTACTGAAGCCAGCGCAGCTTTCCAAAGGGCTTGTCTAGTACACAAACGTCTATGTGTTACTCAAGCACTGTTGATTGTAGGGGGTTCTTCCCTACTCCACAGCATAGACACTTTGTCCCAAGAAACTCCTATCTTCAATACAAAGAAATGCGACCTTGAACCTGTCTTTCTCTGGTTGTGCCCTTAATTGTCTGGAACAAGACCCCGTCCACCATCCACACCATTGCTCCCTTTTCCCCAAAAATATTGTAAACTTTTTATTCAGGATCTTTATTAATACTCGCCATCTCGCCAGCAAGCCTTCGGGCGAGTTCTACAGGTTTAGGTCGACACCAGACTGGGCTCCTCCTAATGGATGTTATGGTAAATCTTCTGGTTTACGTTGACTCCAGCACGATCAGACCACTAATAGCGCTGTAAATGATTATTGAGGCACTCTACTTTTATCGTGGAGTGTGAGAAACTGGGTTTTCAGTAAGCATGGGCGGAAAATCCGTTACGCTCGCGGATTTTGCGGATTTTCGGGAAATCCGCAATCCGCGAGATTTGCGGATTTCCCGCAAAATCCGCAAATTCGCACGCAGCGGATTTTTTGGGCGGCGCGCGGCGTTGGTGATACAATTTTTGCGGCGCGCGGCATTTATCATCGTTTGCCGAGTTGTTTTTTTCGATAGTTTGCGAGTGCTGCGCCATTTTGGATCTTGCTGTGTGATGCCGCGGGAATTGGCGAGCGCGATTACGTCATCGCGGCTTGCCAGCGATAGTTTGTCAACGCGAGTACGGCGAGATCACGTCTCGCGGTACTTCGCAATTGCGAGATTTGAGATGCGGCGAGCGAAAATATAAATTTGCAATTCTGCACAAGAAATCCACCAGCAAGCAGCATAAACCTTCTAGAGATGATGATTTTTATGTGAATAACTCCTTAGTTTGACATTTGCCTGCACTTTTTTAGCGAGGAGTCCATTTTGGGGAGGGGGGCAGAGGGGTGGGAGGAAGGAAGTGCCCTATAGTCTTCAACTTCCTGTTCCTGTTCAGCAGGCTCCTCCCAGTGCTTTGTCCATCTCCTGGTCACTTTTCATTTGGATGTGGAGCTGGAAGGATTACTTTTTGTGGATGCTGCTGGATCTTTGGATTTGAGGCCTTTTTGACTTTCTTTGGATCACTGTTGGATTAGAAATTTTACAAGTAAGTTTGTTTGGGGCATTACAGTTGCTGCAACTAAAATTTTGGAATTTTCGATTTTTGGGCTGTTTTGGGGTCTTTTGCCCAGGGGTACTCAGTGGTGGGTGGACTGATTCTTTCTGTGGGTTGTCTTGAACTTAAACATCATGGAGGCCATAGATGAATTGGGATTGTGCTGATTTTTCTGTGTTTTTCGATTTTTGACCTGTTGTTGGGGCCTTGACCAGGGGTAGTGAGTGGTGCATGGGCCTAGTCTTTCTGTGGGCTGTCTTGAATTTAAACATCATGGAGGGCATGGATGGAATGGGATTGTGCAGATTTTTCAGTGATTTTCGTTTTTTGGGCCTGTACTTGTGGCCTTTTCACCAGGGGTATTTGAGTCTAGCATGGGCCTAGTCTTTCTGTGGGCTGTCTTGAATTTAAACATCATGGAGGGCATGGATGGAATGGGATTGTGCTGATTTTGCAGTGTTTTTCGATTTTTGGGGGTGTTCATGGGGAGGGACATGCCATGTGGCTGGTGGCCATTTTGAGTGCAGCTACAGGCACTGGCCATGTGCTGGCAGGCAAGTGGCCATTTTGAATGCAGGCTTTGTTGTTAGGCCTCTAACCATTTTGCCTACTTTTCAACCTTTATTTATGCCCAGGGGTAGTGAGTCTTGCATGGGCCTAGTCTTTCTGTGGGTTGTCTTGAATTTAAACATCATGGAGGCCATGGATGGAATGGGATTGTGCAGATTTTTCAGTGATTTTCGTTTTTTGGGCCTGTACTTGTGGCCTTTTCACCAGGGGTATTTGAGTCTAGCATGGGCCTAGTCTTTCTGTGGGCTGTCTTGAATTTAAACATCATGGAGGCCATGGATGGAATGGGATTGTGCTGATTTTGCAGTGTTTTTCGATTTTTGGGGGTGTTCATGGGGAGGGACATGCCATGTGGCTGGTGGCCATTTTGAGTGCAGCTACAGGCACTGGCCATGTGCTGGCAGGCAAGTGGCCATTTTAAATGCAGGCTTTGTTGTTAGGCCTCCAACCATTTTGCCTACTTTTCAACCTTTATTTATGCCCAGGAGTAGTGAGTCTTGCATGGGCCTAGTCTTTCTGTGGGTTGTCTTGAATTTAAACATCATGGAGGCCATGGATGGAATGGGATTGTGCAGATTTTTCAGTGATTTTCGTTTTTTGGGCCTGTACTTGTGGCCTTTTCACCAGGGGTATTTGAGTCTAGCATGGGCCTAGTCTTTCTGTGGGCTGTCTTGAATTTAAACATCATGGAGGCCATGGATGGAATGGGATTGTGCTGATTTTGCAGTGTTTTTCGATTTTTGGGGGTGTTCATGGGGAGGGACATGCCATGTGGCTGGTGGCCATTTTGAGTGCAGCTACAGGCACTGGCCATGTGCTGGCAGGCAAGTGGCCATTTTGAATGCAGGCTTTGTTGTTAGGCCTCCAACCATTTTGCCTACTTTTCAACCTTTATTTATGCCCAGGGGTAGTGAGTCTTGCATGGGCCTAGTATTTCTGTGGGTTGTCTTGAATTTAAACATCATGGAGGCCATGGATTGAATGGGATTGTGCTGATTTTGCAGTGTTTTTCGATTTTTGGGGGTGTTCATGGGGAGGGACATGCCATGTGGCTGGTGGCCATTTTGAGTGCAGCTACAGGCACTGGCCATGCGCTGGCAGGCAAGTGGCCATTTTAAATGCAGGCTTTGTTGTTAGGCCTCCAACCATTTTGCCTACTTTTCAACCTTTATTTATGCCCAGGGGTAGTGAGTCTTGCATGGGCCTAGTCTTTCTGTGGGTTGTCTTGAATTTAAACATCATGGAGGCCATGGATGGAATGGGATTGTGCAGATTTTTCAGTGATTTTCGTTTTTTGGGCCTGTACTTGTGGCCTTTTCACCAGGGGTATTTGAGTCTAGCATGGGCCTAGTCTTTCTGTGGGCTGTCTTGAATTTAAACATCATGGAGGCCATGGATGGAATGGGATTGTGCTGATTTTGCAGTGTTTTTCGATTTTTGGGGGTGTTCATGGGGAGGGACATGCCATGTGGCTGGTGGCCATTTTGAGTGCAGCTACAGGCACTGGCCATGTGCTGGCAGGCAAGTGGCCATTTTGAATGCAGGCTTTGTTGTTAGGCCTCCAACCATTTTGCCTACTTTTCAACCTTTATTTATGCCCAGGGGTAGTGAGTCTTGCATGGGCCTAGTATTTCTGTGGGTTGTCTTGAATTTAAACATCATGGAGGCCATGGATTGAATGGGATTGTGCTGATTTTGCAGTGTTTTTCGATTTTTGGGGGTGTTCATGGGGAGGGACATGCCATGTGGCTGGTGGCCATTTTGAGTGCAGCTACAGGCACTGGCCATGTGCTGGCAGGCAAGTGGCCATTTTAAATACAGGCTTTGTTGTTAGGCCTCCAACCATTTGGCCTACTTTTCAACCTTTATTTATGCCCAGGGGTAGTGAGTCTTGCATGGGCCTAATCTTTCTGTGGGTTGTCTTGAATTTAAACATTATGGAGGGCATGGATGGATTGGGATTGTGCTGATTTTGCAGTGTTTTTCGATTTTTTTGTGCTCTATAACTGAACTGATGTTCCTCTGTCTTCCATTTTTTTTAGGTGCACAAGACTCAAGAGAACCACCAGTGCCTGGAAGAAGTCCTGCAGCGGTGTGTGTGTGCAGCATAACGTCACGCGACGTCACGTCTGGCCTCAGACAACTCTACAATTCGTGCAACTGCGGCCTGCTGTCTGACCTGCTCTGAAGAAGATGGCCCCGCCCCCAAAGAAAGTTCTCCGTAGCTCCTCTAGCAAGAAAGTTGCTAGTAAGGAGCAGAAGAAGCAAGTTACCAAGGAGGCTGGTGTGCCACCCGCCACTTTTTTTGGGAGCAAAAAAAAAAGTACGCCTGCAGCAGCAGGATCTGCTGGGGACCAAGCTGGGAGCAGCACCCCTGCTCCATTGGGTTCAGTGCCTCCACCACCACGCCAACTTAAGTCAAAGCCCTTGAGTGCTTCAGAGGCAGTCAGTGTACTTCTCCAATCACCATCGACCAGTGATGTTGGCTCATCGCAAGAAAGTAGCAGCAATGTCCCTGAATCAACACAGGTTGTTGTAACTCATCTGACAAGTGTTGAACAACCACAGCCGCAACAACAACACCATGTGCAAGTACACGCCCAAGTACATGTGGAAGGAGAGGCAGCAAAAGGAGATGCGCAAGCAAAGGTGCATGGAGGTTCACAAGTGCCCACAATAGTTGTTCCTCCCGAAGTAGGGGCACATCAGGAAATCGACAATGAAGCCGAGGTATCATTGGAAGCCACTCCTCCTGATGATCATTCATTGTCTTCCACATCTCTAGCAAGGAAAAGATCAAGGGGGGTGTCTACATCTTCTTCAAGCCCACCTCCTTCTGATGCAAGTGATCCGTCTTGGGAACCACAACTGCGGTCTGACAGTGAGGCACACCATGATCTGACACCGGTACCTAAGCGTAAAAGGAAGGTCGTCCAAAAACTCAAACCTATGGAGTGTGATGAGGCTCAACAAGAAGTGACAGATACTGCTGGTGATGAAGCCTATCACGATGACGACGAGCCAGTCATCACAAAGGTCACTGCAGCCCCACCGGGCATGCAGCAAAGAGACATTTTGACCCTATCCCGAGAAGCTGCTGAGCGTGATGATGATGTCGGCGAGGAGGCAATGGAAATGGAATCATTAGATTTGGAGTTAAGTAGTACACCAAAACCTACCGCTTCCATATTTCTTCGCAAGAAGGTACCCACCTCGTCCTCGACCTCAATTCGTGGTGGTGAAAGTGCAAAACGTACTGAAGTTCGGCAATCCACATCCTCCACTTCATCTGGCATTAGCAGCAGGACCACCACCACCAGTATCGCCGCCTCCTCCGGCCCCCAAAGACATTTCAAGTCTCCAGTTTGGGACTTCTTTAGTGTTTGCCCAAAAAAGGAAAACGTAGCCATTTGTAGCCTTTGTAAGCTTCGAGTTAGTCGTGGTAAGCTTGGTTCTAACTATGGTACCGGAGGCCAGAGAGGTCATCTTGAGAGAAGGCACGCTGTCCAATGGTTTCCGCACCTAGAGGCGGTCAAGAAAGCCGGAATTGCACGTAATGAAAATGTTGATTTTTCATCTGCTGATGACGAGGAGGTAGAAGAAGACGATTCAAACACTTCACTTACACCCAGTTCCCATGTCAGCAGCACACCCCATGGGAGCCACACTAAGAGTGTGGGAGAGAGTGAGACATCAATGTGGAAAAGTTCATCAGCGAGCGTAACTGGGTCTAAGAGATCATCATCATCCCGTAAATCATTGGTCCAGGGCAACATTAAAAAGATGTTGTTTACAGAAGCGCAATATGAACGCAACCACCCAATGACCCGTCTGTATAACACTAAGCTGGCTAAAATGCTAGCTCTGGACCTTCTCCCTTTTTCTTTTGTAGAAGGGGTTGGTTTTCTAGAATTAGTGACAGCGCTCTGCCCTAAATGGAAGGTTCCTAGCCGGTTCTATTTTGCCCGAGTTGCGGTTCCAGCACTACATGAAGATGTTCTGAAGGTGATTGGGGCAGCTTTGCAGAAGAGTGCTGTTCACACTATACATCTGACAACAGACATGTGGACCAGTGGCGCAGGTGCTGATTACATGTGCATCACTGCACACTGGGTCTCTTTTTCAGGGGCTAAAGCAAAGCTAAACTCAGGTGTTGACACTAACATTGTTTTTAAAGGTGCTCGGAAACATGCAACACTAGCCATGTTTGGTTTGGAGAAACGTCACACAGCAGAAAACATTTTGGATGTCTTTAACACAAAGGTCCTTAACTGTCTGTCCCCACTAAAACGCAAGGTTGGTTATGTTTCCACGGACAATGGCTCCAATATAGTTAAGGCCATGAGGGACGGTTACTATTTCAGAGTGCCGTGTTTGGCGCACTGTATAAACCTGGTTGTCTAAAAATTCTTGGGTAATAAAGGCAGTGCAGCGTACGGTGTATTGGACACCTGCCGAAAAATGTGCAAGCATTTCAGCCAATCTTTTAAGGCCCGGAAGCAGCTGAGGAGCCTGCTATATCAACATCAAATGTCAGTGAAAGCACTCATCCAGGAGGTGGTAACACGTTGGAACTCAACCTTCTACATGCTTGAGCGTCTGTATGAGCAGTATACGGAACTCGATCAATATTTCCTTAAAGAGGGTGCAGAGGAGCTGAGGATGGGTGGGCCGCAATGGAGCATAGTTGAAAGCCTGACACGCATGCTTCGTCCTTTTGAGTTCTTCACGCGTGCAGTCAGCAAGGAGGACTCTAATTTGGGAAAAGCTATCCCATTGTTGTACATGCTGGAGGACCAACTGAAGGAGGTGTGTTCTGTGTTTAGAAAAGATAAAAACCAAGACTCTTTGCTTCTGGCCGAGCAATTATTAGAGCTCCTACAAGGTGATGAACGTCTTAAAAAGATCCACTCAGAACAGCATTACATTTGTGCTACTATTCTGGATCCACGCTACAAAAAGGCGCTGGCAGGCCAAGCATTCTTTCCTTTTGATGATGAACATGTTCTAAAGTACAAACGTTGGCTAGCCTTGTCAGCCAAGAAGTTTGAAACAGAACGGCTGGAAATTGAAGGAAATGGCAGTACATCAGCAGGCCATCCCCAGTCAAAACAATCCACTTCTGCACCTGTGGCTGTGGCACAAGTGACCTCTCAGCCGTTAAAGACACCGGCAACCGGATCATCTGCACGAAAGACAACAGAAACATTGGAGGCTGAAGAGGATTGGCTAGCTCTGCGTGGGTTTGGTTCTCAAAAGGTCAGAGGCACAGCAAGAGCTAAGCAAAGTGGAGGAACCTTGGATGAGGACCTTGAGTCGATGGTGAAGGACTATCTGAATGACTCAACAGAGGTCTATGTTAATTCTGACCCATTGGCGTATTGGCATGGGAAAAAAGAATTGTGGCCACAGCTCACCAACCTGGCTTTAAACTACTTGTCTTGCCCACTCGCAAGCGTGTCTTCTGAACGGGTTTTCAGTGCGGCTGGTGGGATTGTAACTCCCAAACGGAGCCGCCTCTCGCCCAAAAATGTGGAGAGGTTAACAATGATCAAGATGAATCAGCACCTCATACCACCAGATTTCAGAGTACGAGAGAGCGTGCCGGATGAAGAGGAGGTGGCCAGCAACATAGATGAGGGAATTTCTACTCTGTCAGGTGACACTGAGCTCTCCCTGTCTGAATTCGCAGAGTATGATGACGAAGCCTTATTCTTATTCCTGGACCGTGATACCGACTTCGAGCCCTGAAAATGAGACAACGAATCAATAACTTTCTTTTTCATCCTTATTCACTTTTATTCCTGTGTGTCTGTCTTTCTTTGTTGTGCACAGTTAATATAATTCAAACTTTAATCAGATAATCACAAAAACAAGGCCATCAGCAGAACTGTCTTCACTTGTTTGCTAATTTATTTGAAGGTGCCGCAGTCTGCATTCCTCAGGTTCACAAGTTCAGAAGAACATGCTCCTCTATCCTCCTCCTCCAGACTCCTATTTCCATCAAAGCAGAGGGCTGGTTTACGCCCAATGAAGAAAGACTCAGCACTTGTGGGGGTGTTGTTCTACCTCTTTGCAGGTGAGTTGACGGGTCTGGGGCCATTGCTGGGAAGCACTAAAAGTGGTTTGGACCAAATCCGAGGCGGAAAATTTTTTGTGTTTTTGATGACTTGCTTGCCTTTGAGGTGCTCTTAGGGGGGGTTCCGTCTGTTTGTGGGTGAGTTTCGTGGTCTAGGAGCATTGCTGGGACACTCTAATCTTGATTGCATTTGCTTTTCAGGAAATCCGTCGTGCCAACCCCGACTTATGGCCTAGCTACGCAGCGCGTTTGGACCGAAGGCCCAGAAATATTGCAAGTATGAGATTTTGCTTTTGGCCTGTTTGGGGGGGTGTGTTACCGCTACAACGCATCTTTTACAACGCGTTCCGTTACAACGCGATTTTTACATCGCAAATACCATTACAATGCATGCCATTACAACGCATGGCATTACATAGCAGATGCTATTACAACGCATGGCATTACATCGTAAGTATTGGTAAGTATTTAATTTTTTATTTTATTTTATTTAATATTTTATAATTGATTTAATTATTATTAATTATTTAAAAATATTTATTTCGTTTTTAAATATTATAAATTAAATATATTAATTTAAGTATTTTTTAAAATAAGTATGAGTATAGGAGTATATGTTTTGGGGTACTGATGTATATGTTTTGGGGTGTTTGGGTATTTTTAGGTTTTAGGGCAGTGTTTGGGTTTTGGGGTACAGGGGTGTTTTTAGGTTTTAGGGCAGTGTTTGGGTTTTGGGGTACAGGGGTGTTTTTAGGTTTTAGGGCAGTGTTTGGGTTTTGGGGTACAGGGGTGTTTTTAGGTTTTAGGGCAGGGTTTGGGTTTTGGGGTACAGGGGTGTTTTTAGGTTTTAGGGCAGGGTTTGGGTTTTGGGGTACAGGGGTGTTTTTAGGTTTTAGGGCAGGGTTTGGGTTTTGGGGTACAGGGGTGTTTTTAGGTTTTAGGGCAGGGTTTGGGTTTTGGGGTACAGGGGTGTTTTTAGGTTTTAGGGCAGGGTTTGGGTTTTGGGGTACAGGGGTGTTTTTAGGTTTTAGGGCAGGGTTTGGGTTTTGGGGTACAGGGGTGTTTTTAGGTTTTAGGGCAGGGTTTGGGTTTTGGGGTACAGGGGTGTTTTTAGGTTTTAGGGCAGGGTTTGGGTTTTGGGGTACAGGGGTGTTTTTAGGTATTAGGGCAGGGTTTGGGTTTTGGGGTACAGGGGTGTTTTTAGGTTTTAGGGCAGGGTTTGGGTTTTGGGGTACAGGGGTGTTTTTAGGTTTTAGGGCAGGGTTTGGGTTTTGGGGTACAGGGGTGTTTTTAGGTTTTAGGGCAGGGTTTGGGTTTTGGGGTACAGGGGTGTTTTTAGGTTTTAGGGCTGGGTTTGTTTTTTGGGGTACAGGGGTATTACAACTTTATATAAATTAAATTAATTACATTAATTTTATTTAATTTAATTAAAATAATAACTATATTTACAATTATTAATTTAATTGTATTAATAAACGATTATAATTAAATTATATTATTTAAAAATGTTTAATTAATTAAATTCTTTTAATTTTATTAAATATAATTATATTATGTATTATTTATAACTTAATTAAATTATAATTATATTTATTGTTATTAATTACATTATATTATTTTCTATTTATACATTTTTTACATTTCATTAATTATATTATTTTAAATATATTACATTAATATCAATTTTAATATTAATTAAATTACTATAATTAAATTAATTACTGTTTTAAAAATGTTATATTATTTTTATTATTTTAAATTAATGTAATTAACTTTATTACATTTTTTTTTAAAAAGATATACTTACCTATACTTACGATGTAATGCCATGCGTTGTAAAAGTATCTGCTATGTAATGCCATGCGTTGTAATGGCATGCATTGTAATGGTATTTGCGATGTAAAAAACGCGTTGTAACGGAACGCGTTGTAATACATCGCGTTGTACTGACACCAATCCGTATGGGGGTGTTATGCTTCTTGGCGGGTGGGTTGCCGGGTCTTGGGGCATTCCTGGGAAGGTCTAATACCGGGTAGAAGTGGTTGGGACAAAATCCAGGCCGATTTTTTTTTGTGGCTATTTCTGACATTTTGCTCTATGTAGCGTTTTCGGGGGTCCTGTTTGGGGGGCTTCCTGGTGTTTGTGGGTGAGTTTCGTGGTCTGGGAGCACTGCTGGGACACTCTAATCTTGATTGCATTTGCTTTTCAGGAAATCCGTCGTGGCAACCCCGACTTATGGCCTAGCTATGCAGTGCGTTTGGACCGAAGGCCCAGAAATATTGCAAGTATGAGATTTTGCTTTTGGCCTGTTTGGGGGTGTTATGCTTCTTGGCGGGTGGGTTGACGGGTCTTGGGGCATTCCTGGGAAGGTCTAATACCGGGTAGAAGTGGTTGGGACAAAATCCAGGCCGATATTTTTTTTTGCTATTTCTGACATTTTGCTCTATGTAGCCTTTTCGGGGGCCTGTTTGGGGGGCTTCCTGGTGTTTGTGGGTGAGTTTCGTGGTCTGGGAGCACTGCTGGGACACTCTAATCTTGATTGCATTTGCTTTTCAGGAAATCCGTCGTGCCAACCCCGACTTATGGCCTAGCTACGCAGCGCGTTTGGACCGAAGGCCCAGAAATATTGCAAGTATGAGATTTTGCTTTTGGCCTGTTTGGGGGTGTTATGCTTCTTGGCGGGTGGGTTGCCGGGTCTTGGGGCATTCCTGGGAAGGTCTAATACCGGGTAGAAGTGGTTGGGACAAAATCCAGGCCGATTTTTTTTTGTGGCTATTTCTGACATTTTGCTCTATGTAGCGTTTTCGGGGGTCCTGTTTGGGGGGCTTCCTGGTGTTTGTGGGTGAGTTTCGTGGTCTGGGAGCACTGCTGGGACACTCTAATCTTGATTGCATTTGCTTTTCAGGAAATCCGTCGTGGCAACCCCGACTTATGGCCTAGCTATGCAGTGCGTTTGGACCGAAGGCCCAGAAATATTGCAAGTATGAGATTTTGCTTTTGGCCTGTTTGGGGGTGTTATGCTTCTTGGCGGGTGGGTTGACGGGTCTTGGGGCATTCCTGGGAAGGTCTAATACCGGGTAGAAGTGGTTGGGACAAAATCCAGGCCGATATTTTTTTTTGCTATTTCTGACATTTTGCTCTATGTAGCGTTTTCGGGGGCCTGTTTGGGGGGCTTCCTGGTGTTTGTGGGTGAGTTTCGTGGTCTGGGAGCACTGCTGGGACACTCTAATCTTGATTGCATTTGCTTTTCAGGAAATCCGTCGTGCCAACCCCGACTTATGGCCTAGCTACGCAGCGCGTTTGGACCGAAGGCCCAGAAATATTGCAAGTATGAGATTTTGCTTTTGGCCTGTTTGGGGGTGTTATGCTTCTTGGCGGGTGGGTTGACGGGTCTTGGGGCATTCCTGGGAAGGTCTAATACCGGGTAGAAGTGGTTGGGACAAAATCCAGGCCGATATTTTTTTTTGCTATTTCTGACATTTTGCTCTATGTAGCGTTTTCGGGGGCCTGTTTGGGGGGCTTCCTGGTGTTTGTGGGTGAGTTTCGTGGTCTGGGAGCACTGCTGGGACACTCTAATCTTGATTGCATTTGCTTTTCAGGAAATCCGTCGTGCCAACCCCGACTTATGGCCTAGCTACGCAGCGCGTTTGGACCGAAGGCCCAGAAATATTGCAAGTATGAGATTTTGCTTTTGGCCTGTTTGGGGGTGTTATGCTTCTTGGCGGGTGGGTTGCCGGGTCTTGGGGCATTCCTGGGAAGGTCTAATACCGGGTAGAAGTGGTTGGGACAAAATCCAGGCCGATTTTTTTTTGTGGCTATTTCTGACATTTTGCTCTATGTAGCGTTTTCGGGGGTCCTGTTTGGGGGGCTTCCTGGTGTTTGTGGGTGAGTTTCGTGGTCTGGGAGCACTGCTGGGACACTCTAATCTTGATTGCATTTGCTTTTCAGGAAATCCGTCGTGGCAACCCCGACTTATGGCCTAGCTATGCAGTGCGTTTGGACCGAAGGCCCAGAAATATTGCAAGTATGAGATTTTGCTTTTGGCCTGTTTGGTGTTATGCTTCTTGGCGGGTGGGTTGACGGGTCTTGGGGCATTCCTGGGAAGGTCTAATACCGGGTAGAAGTGGTTGGGACAAAATCCAGGCCGATATTTTTTTTTGCTATTTCTGACATTTTGCTCTATGTAGCGTTTTCGGGGGCCTGTTTGGGGGGCTTCCTGGTGTTTGTGGGTGAGTTTCGTGGTCTGGGAGCACTGCTGGGACACTCTAATCTTGATTGCATTTGCTTTTCAGGAAATCCGTCGTGCCAACCCCGACTTATGGCCTAGCTACGCAGTGCGTTTGGACCGAAGGCCCAGAAATATTGCAAGTATGAGATTTTGCTTTTGGCCTGTTTGGGGGTGTTATGCTTCTTGGCGGGTGGGTTGACGGGTCTTGGGGCATTCCTGGGAAGGTCTAATACCGGGTAGAAGTGGTTGGGACAAAATCCAGGCTGATTTTTTTTTGGCTATTTCTGACATTTTGCTCTATGTAGCGTTTTCGGGGGCCTGTTTGGGGGGCTTCCTGGTGTTTGTGGGTGAGTTTCGTGGTCTGGGAGCACTGCTGGCTATATATACTTTACTTTGCAAGAGGTTTGAAGCAAATCAATGGTGGCAGAGGGGACTTAGGGCCTAGCTGCAGAGCGCGCGCGGAGTGATTTGGGAAATTTGTGAAAAATTGACTAAGTCCCCATTTTTGTACTTTTGCTCTTTGGCTGTTTGGGGGTCTTCTACTCGTTTTCTCCTGGGTTGACGGCTCTGGGGCCATTGCTGGGAAGCTCTAATACCGGATAAAAGTGTTTTGGACCAAATCCCAGGCGGAATTTTTTTGTGTTTTTGATGACTTGCTTGCCTTTGAGGTGCTCTTAGGGGGGGTTCCGTCTGTTTGTGGGTGAGTTTCGTGGTCTGGGAGCATTGCTGGGACACTCTAATCTTGATTGCATTTGCTTTTCAGGAAATCCGTCGTGCCAACCCCGACTTATGGCCTAGCTACGCAGCGCGTTTGGACCGAAGGCCCAGAAATATTGCAAGTATGAGATTTTGCTTTTGGCCTGTTTGGGGGTGTTATGCTTCTTGGCGGGTGGGTTGACGGGTCTTGGGGCATTCCTGGGAAGGTCTAATACTGGCTAGAAGTGGTTGGGACAAAATCCAGGCCGATTTTTTTTTTGGCTATTTCTGACATTTTGCTCTATGTAGCGTTTTCGGGGGCCTGTTTGGGGGGCTTCCTGGTGTTTGTGGGTGGGTTTCGTGGTCTGGGAGCACTGCTGGGACACTCTAATCTTGATTGCATTTGCTTTTCAGGAAATCCGTCGTGCCAACCCCGACTTATGGCCTAGCTACGCAGCGCGTTTGGACCGAAGGCCCAGAAATATTGCAAGTATGAGATTTTGCTTTTGGCCTGTTTGGGGGTGTTATGCTTCTTGGCGGGTGGGTTGACGGGTCTTGGGGCATTCCTGGGAAGGTCTAATACCGGCTAGAAGTGGTTGGGACAAAATCCAGGCCGATTTTTTTTTGGGCTATTTCTGACATTTTGCTCTATGTAGCGTTTTCGGGGGCCTGTTTGGGGGGCTTCCTGGTGTTTGTGGGTGAGTTTCGTGGTCTGGGAGCACTGCTGGGACACTCTAATCTTGTTTGCATTTGCTTTTCAGGAAATCCGTCGTGCCAACCCCGACTTATGGCCTAGCTACGCAGCGCGTTTGGACCGAAGGCCCAGAAATATTGCAAGTATGAGATTTTGCTTTTGGCCTGTTTGGGGGTGTTATGCTTCTTGGCGGTGGGTTGACGGGTCTTGGGGCATTCCTGGGAAGGTCTAATACTGGCTAGAAGTGGTTGGGACAAAATCCAGGCCGATTTTTTTTTTGGCTATTTCTGACATTTTGCTCTATGTAGCGTTTTCGGGGGCCTGTTTGGGGGGCTTCCTGGTGTTTGTGGGTGGGTTTCGTGGTCTGGGAGCACTGCTGGGACACTCTAATCTTGATTGCATTTGCTTTTCAGGAAATCCGTCGTGCCAACCCCGACTTATGGCCTAGCTACGCAGCGCGTTTGGACCGAAGGCCCAGAAATATTGCAAGTATGAGATTTTGCTTTTGGCCTGTTTGGGGGTGTTATGCTTCTTGGCGGGTGGGTTGACGGGTCTTGGGGCATTCCTGGGAAGGTCTAATACCGGCTAGAAGTGGTTGGGACAAAATCCAGGCCGATTTTTTTTTGGGCTATTTCTGACATTTTGCTCTATGTAGCGTTTTCGGGGGCCTGTTTGCAGGGCCCGTCCTAGGCATGAGCGGTATGGGCAGCTGCCCAGGGCCTCGCGCTCAGGGGGCCCCCTGCCGGCCCCGCAGAGTAGGGAAAAGCGCACTTGCGCAGGCAGTAAGGCACTTAGAGGGGCCTCACATCTTCCCTTTCGCCCGGGGCCTCAGAAGGCCTCAGAAGGCCTAGGACCGGCTCTGCCTGTTTGGGGGGCTTCCTGGTGTTTGTGGGTGAGTTTCGTGGTCTGGGAGCACTGCTGGGACACTCTAATCTTGTTTGCATTTGCTTTTCAGGAAATCCGTCGTGCCAACCCCGACTTATGGCCTAGCTACGCAGCGCGTTTGGACCGAAGGCCCAGAAATATTGCAAGTATGAGATTTTGCTTTTGGCCTGTTTGGGGGTGTTACGCTTCTTGGCGGGTGGGTTGCCGGGTCTTGGGGCATTCCTGGGAAGGTCTAATACCGGGTAGAAGTGGTTGGGACAAAATCCAGGCCGATTTTTTTTGTTGGCTATTTCTGACATTTTGCTCTATGTAGCGTTTTCGGGGGCCTGTTTGGGGGGCTTCCTGGTGTTTGTGGGTGAGTTTCGTGGTCTGGGAGCACTGCTGGGACACTCTAATCTTGATTGCATTTGCTTTTCAGGAAATCCGTCGTGCCAACCCCGACTTATGGCCTAGCTACGCAGCGCGTTTGGACCGAAGGCCCAGAAATATTGCGAGTATGAGATTTTGCTTTTGGCCTGTTTGGGGGTGTTATGCTTCTTGGCGGGTGGGTTGACGGGTCTTGGGGCATTCCTGGGAAGGTCTAATACCGGCTAGAAGTGGTTGGGACAAAATCCAGGCCGATTTTTTTTTTGGCTATTTCTGACATTTTGCTCTATGTAGCGTTTTCGGGGGCCTGTTTGGGGGGCTTCCTGGTGTTTGTGGGTGAGTTTCGTGGTCTGGGAGCACTGCTGGGACACTCTAATCTTGATTGCATTTGCTTTTCAGGAAATCCGTCGTGCCAACCCCGACTTATGGCCTAGCTACGCAGCGCGTTTGGACCGAAGGCCCAGAAATATTGCAAGTATGAGATTTTGCTTTTGGCCTGTTTGGGGGTGTTACGCTTCTTGGCGGGTGGGTTGCCGGGTCTTGGGGCATTCCTGGGAAGGTCTAATACCGGGTAGAAGTGGTTGGGACAAAATCCGCGCGGAAAAGCCTTTAGTTTAGGCACTTTTTGTAACTTAGGGTTCGTTAGGGTTAGCCCTAGCAGCAGGATTGCATGTGTTTCGGGGTGTTCTAGATTTTTCCAACTGAGTTCTGGGGTCTTAGAGCACTCGTGAGAATGTGTAATTTTGGTTGCAAGTCATTTGAAGAAAATCCATGGTGGGAAAGGGGGGATTTGGCTTAGTTAAAGAAAGCCTTTGCCACTATTCTTAACTTAGGGTTCGTTAGGGTTAGCAGTATTTCTATTGCATGTGTTTGAGTGGGGGGGATTTCGAGTCTTGGAGCGATGCTGGCTATGGCTACTTTTGCTTGGTTGCTTGCAAGTGGTTTGAATGCAATCCACGGTGGGTAATGGGTAATTAGGAAGGGGGTACTTCGGCCTACTTTTACTTTCAAAGTACGTTTTGTCACCAGTTTTCTGCTAGGCCTCGTTTTTTGAGATTTGATTGGGGGTCTTCTACATTTTTGCGACTGGCTTTAGTAAGGGTCTGGGTGGGAGCACTGCTAGGAAGATCTAATTTTGTTCTAAAACACAGTTTACAGTACACCTAGCTTGAGGGGCAAGATCCGCTACATTAATTTGCCCATACTTATTTATCCTTCAAAAGGTGACTCAGAGTACGCACTTTCAAAAATATTGTACTGTCTACTAGGAAAATCAAATTGTGACTTTTTGCACTCCACAGCCTACATACCTTATATTTATTTATCAGTGGTGTTGTAATATTATATCACTTCCTGTTTTTCGTTGAATAATTACAGGCCGGGTTTCAGTCTCTGCAATGGGGAAAAAAGGATGGAGTCAGGCTTCACAGTAGCGAGCCACAATTCAGCATCAGGCAGGCAGTGGACAGGGTGTCTTCTGGTGACCAACATCGATGGACGAAGCGTCGGCTGCAATGGAGGAGTGCCGATAATAGGAGGATTTTTTTTCTGCAGGCAACTTACTTACCACTTCCAACAGGACCACTACAACCACATAGATACAGTATCCCTTGCCTTTTTCTCTGACTGTGACTGCATTTCTTGGCTCTCTCTCGGCTTCTACATTGATCCCTTAACACATCACTTAGTCCACTCCACTATCACATCTGCACCACACATAGTCATTTGTAAGTGCTCCTACGTAATTCGCAAGTCGCAGCACGCCCCAGGCCGTAGAGGACTGGGATGGCCCCAATGATGAAGCATGTCACCAAGGGGCAACCCTGGTGAGTGAGGGGACACCTAGAAAAAAAGCAATTTCTCCTTTTCTATCTACTATACCTTCCAGACCAACCCCACTGAGTGTTGTTGTGAATGGATTTATAGTGACCAGCAAGGCTCTCGGGTATCTGGCTACAGAGACCTTATGTTGAATATCGTTATCAATAATTTACACATAGGCCCTTTACTGTTGCATTCTTTCTTCCACAGTTGTCGAATGTACTACTTACTTTTCACTGACATGCATGCAGTAGTGCATGCACTTTCAAAGATTGATGGATAGGTTTGTACCCAAAGAATTGTTTATGTTCAATTGTTTGTCTATGCTGTGCTTTTTTTTACAGGGTGTCTTCTGGTGACCAACATCGATGGACGAAGCGTCGGCTGCAATGGAGGAGTGCCGCTAATAGGAGGATTTTTTTTCTGCAGGCAACTTACTTACCACTTCCAACAGGACCACTACAACCACATAGATACAGTATCCCTTGCCTTTTTCTCTGACTGTGACTGCATTTCTTGGCTCTCTCTAGGCTTCTAAATTGATCCCTTAACACATCACTTAGTCCACTCCACTATCACATCTGCACCACACATAGTCATTTGTAAGTGCTCCTACGTAATTCGCAAGTCGCAGCACGCCCCAGGCCGTAGAGGACTGGGATGGCCCCAATGATGAAGCATGTCACCAAGGGGCAACCCTGGTGAGTGAGGGGACACCTAGAAAAAAAGCAATTTCTCCTTTTCTATCTACTATACCTTCTGTCAGTTTACGCGGCCCCTAAGCGCCTACCGTACTATGAAACTACATTTAACATGAGTAGGCGGGAGACTTGCAGGAAGTTTATCTGGGGAACAGACGCGCTTCCTGTTGCGCTTTATTCTGGTTTCTGTTCTGCACCGGCATGAGAGCGGACGCTCTGCATGCTTTTCTATTGTGTCTCCTGTGGACTATCACCTTCCCCCCCCCCCCCCCTGAGGCTCAGTGGGGAGCGCTTCCGTGTTCTGTCCTTGGCGGTAGACGGACTTCACGCGTCTTCAGGTAAAGCCGCTCTAAACTCTTCGGCCGCCCGTGCGGTCAGCTGATTACTGCCTGAACGGATTGTTAAGGGAGGTTCTGTGACTGTTTTCTAACAGAATTCTACCTTTGATGAATTCCTGTTTGGTTGAATTGTGTGTGGCGGAGCACAGTGGCGGTCTATACCACGTGTTAGCGTTCACATCGGGGATCGTTTTTGTACTATTAAAACGGAGCGCGGTAGTAAGGACAACTACGCGTCTCCGTTGTATAACTGTGTATTTCAAAGGACCTCCATAACTGGGCATGTAGTGAGGTAAGTACAGGCTACCCCAGTTCTCTTTGTGTAGTGCACCATGGGGTGTGTTGTTGGCAGAATTCAGTGGTGGTCGCAACTACGTTTTTCTGTTTGACCTTCACCAAAGATTCTCTACTGGGTCATTACTTAGAGAGCGCAGTGTTGTAGTTCTTGCTTCTTCACACTACCGTTTCCCTCTTCCTTTTTGTTGGACCATACATCTTTGCTTTGACTATTTGGAACCCCCTTTGTACATTGAGTCCTCTACCAAGTTTGTGGTATGTTGTGAGTAGTGGGTTTGATGTCTTAGTATAACGCGAGTGTGTTTGGTGCGACAGGAGTGTGTTCGTTAACTATATGTTTATGTGTTTCTTAGGCCTTCCTCACAGATTGTGGCAGAAGGGCTATAGTATTTCCTATCCAAGGTCATGTTTTCTTGGTGCTCAGGTACTTGTCTACTTCCTTGGTTATTTAGTGAGACTATATGAGAGTACCCTTGTATGTTAGGACAGCACTTCACTGATGCCTGTCTTGTCTTCTGTTACAGGTATCCTTTCCCTGCTGACCCTACCTTTACCCATCCCACATTTTTTATTTTAGTTTGTTATTTTTCTCCCCCGCCTAATGGCTCGAACACCCTGTGTTTACACTTCTGGGTGTTGGTGACATTTGGAGGTGGAACCATATTTGCATCGACTGGATCACGGGGAGTAAACCTGACACCTTCCAGACCAACCCCATTGAGTGTTGTTGTGAATGGATTTATAGTGACCAGCAAGGCTCTCGGGTATCTGGCTACAGAGACCGTATGTTGAATATCGTTATCAATAATTCCACACAGGCCCTGTACTGTCGCATTCTTTCTTTCCACAGTTGTCGAATGTACTACTTACTTTTCACTGACATGCATGCAGTAGTGCATGCACTTTCAAAGATTGATGGATAGGTTTGTACCCAAAGATTTGTTTATGTTCACAATAGTTTGTCTATGCTGTGCTATTTTTTCTTGTCTCCCAAAACCTTTCCCAAAAACCCCCGTACCCATCCATTTTTCAAACCCTAACCCTCTTCCCCCGGGCTGTGTGGTTTTGATTGATGTGTGACTAAATTATTATTACAGCAATAAATCCACACACTTGCTGGGTGGGGAGGATAAGGTGATAGCAACAGGCTGGTGAAGAAATCCGAGGATATATTGTTACTCTGCTTGACAAAGAACCATTGCTAATGTGAAAGAACTTCAACCGAATTAGTAGTTATACTTTACCATTTGTTAGGCTACAATGTGGCACTGCTCTACTGTACTTCTGTCACCTGCTATATTCTCAGTTGTACCGTTGAATTGCTCAGGAGGACAAACCAGATTTCATTTTCTTTTTTTTCATAGGCATGCAACTGCCACTGTGTCACACCACTAGTACCACCGCTATGAGGAAATTTTATCCGACCAAGATTGCCAACGTTATTCGGTGTTTCCCGTGGAGCCAGCCCTGGGTCTAGCCCTACTTTCAAACACAAATTACAGGTAAGATAAGCGTTTGGTGGTTTGGGGGTATAATGGAGTATTAGTACGAGAGACGAGAGACTGAAGGTAGTACTACTAAAGTCCTAGGACTCTTGGATTCACTTCACTTAGTCTGTGAGAGGCACTTAGTGTTGAAAACATTTGGGCATTTACACCTAAAGGAAGAAAATGGAACTAAACTTTCAGGAAAACAGTCAACGTTAAACCCCCACCCACCAGGCAAGCAGTAAAAAACAGGTATGCTCAGATAAAGTTTGAAAAAGTATATTTATATCCCTAACAAAATAATCTCCCGCAAGACCCTCCCTAACCCCAACGATTGTCCTTCAAAAGTCCCCAAAAACCCAACTCCCAATTCCCACCCCCCAAAAGTCTCTAAAAAAGGGGCAAGGGACACTATGGGTGGATGCTGTTAACTTTTTGGGCCAGGGCATCATGCTCCTCGCGGAGCAAGGCGAGCTCCTGCTGAAGGCGGGACACCATCAGGGTAGTGCGGCGCAGGCGTGCCTTCACTGCCTTGCAAGTGCAATGCCTGTGAGAGGCAGCTGTTGGCCTTGCTGCTCGGCGGTGGCGTTTGCCTTTGTCAGCCCGGCTCAGTCTGGGTGGACCACTGTGCTGGGTGGCAGCCCGTGGGGCCACGGAGGCCGATGCAGACGACGTTGTTGTAGTTGTCGACTGCACACTTTCCACGTCCTCCAGGGCCACCAGCCGCCGATATTCCGCAACAGTGGCCTCGATCCTCCGTTGCCGGGCCGCTCTAGCCAGCTCCTTCCTCCTTGTTCGTTTGGAAGGAGAACCTATATGAAGAAAGAAAGACATAGTCTGTAACCAATGCTCTTTAAGATTAACTCAATCATTCAGCAGAAATTTGTGTTGCAGTACAACTAGCAACTTGCAAGCGCATTACATAACTATTGAGGCCAGTATCTATCTAACCTCACACTTCTTCATCCTTGCTCTAACATTAGTGGGAGTTTAAGGAACAAATTCTACGAGCACTGTGGACTTCCATTGGAGTCGACTATGAAAGTACACCAGTCTTATTCTTCTTCTTATCTCTTGTTTTGGAAAATTGGTACGTTATTTTCTGCAAGCCGGCATAATGCCAGCGCAGTAAACTTGCACCCGAGAAAAAGAGACGCACGCCATGAGGAGTGACCTAGACTTGCGTTGCCGTTGCGTTACTGTACCCGTCCAGTACATGCAGGTGGTGAAGCTCTTACTTTTCTATTACGGGTGGCACTGAGAATACTCTGTTACAACTCAAGGGCTACTGCTTAATTAATTTAACTTTCACCCTACAGTGGAAATGAGTACTAGAAATGGAAAATTGAAGAAGATAAATAATCTGATTATCTACCACTTCACATGGGATGTTTTTGCTTATATATGGGATGACTTTAGGTGCTTTGCTTTTTATTGAGTGACCAGTGATACATCCACACATGAATGACTGAGTACTACTAAACTTATTAAGAGAGGTAGGGAGTGGCCACCATAATAACCGGATCTATGCAGTGCTTGCAATACAAACTACTGCTACTATTTATGGTAGTATTTGGACAAAATTAAAAGTTCTTTTCCTTGCCTTTCCTACACTGGAACGGACGTGCGGGTGCAGTGTTACATGCTCTTCAAAGTTACACTTAGTTCATCCACTGACCGTCTACTCTCTCTAGATCATGGGTACTCACAAACTTTCTCTCAGGGGCTACATTTACAGTGTAGTTTGGGGCCGAGGGCCGCACTGGTGGGGGCGGAGTCAGATGGGGTGGGGCTAAAGCAAAACGATAACTTGTGACCATGAGGTTGCACACAGGTCCCTGCAGCAGATGCCCTCATCCACTGAGCCACCAGACCCAGCATTTACATACATCTCTCTCCCTCCTGCTCTCCCTCCTGCCCTCCCTCCATCTCTCTCTCCCTCCTGCCCTCCCTCTCCCTCCCCCTCTGTCATCTCACTGTGTGTGTGTCTATCTGTGTCAGCCTTCAGCCCGGGTTGAGACCGCTTCCTCAACGCGCACACACAGACAGCCACACCAAAGTACTTAACAGGTCTTTAAAAGACCATTAACATATTATTGAGGCTTTGTTTGTTTTAGCGCCCCTGCTTCTCCACCCTGACAATCACTGCTTGCCCGGCCCCACAGAGCAGAGGCTTTGTTCTATTTCACCTCTTTGTGGCCTTGCATCTCCACTCTGCTCTGTGGGGGCCGGGAGAGCAGTGATTGTCAGAGTGGAGATGCAGGGGCGTTAACAGGTGAAATACAAAAAAGCCTCTGCTCTGTGGGGGCCGGGGGAGCAGTGATTGTCTGCAAGGTCTGCGCACCGCCAAGGAAGGCTTGCCGGGCCACCACCGGCCCGCGGGCCGTACTAGGAGTACCCCTGCTCTAGATACACATATGCTATCTAAGAGTCAGATAGTAGCATGATCCAGGTATATGGACACATACAGTTTCTGTGTCACCCACCCAGGCTGTTGTCCTTCCACCCATCATTGCTTCATCATTCACCCAGCCATGCATCTCATATTCTTGCCTTCCCAGCTAGTCTTCAATCTCAATAAGTAAGGAATATATAAGAGCTTACCTCTGGCCGCCACCACCACCGTCTCAACTCTCACAGCCGCCGCCGCCGCCTCCTTCCCTGAAGAATCGCCCTCCGCCTCCGTGTCGAGCACCACCACCTCCACACTGGCCCCGCCACCAGATGTTCCACCTACAAAGTACATTTAAGAATGTTAGAATAAAGCACTCACTAGTCACTAGTATTTGGTCTAGGAATGAAGACATGTGAAAACAATGTAATTTGTGACTGTCTACGTTAAAGTTAAAAAAAAGTCCCTTTTTCCAGGGAAGGTTGTCTTGCTGCACTTTTTGGCACAACTGATGAAGGCTGTTTTTTTAACACGCACCATTTTTCTCCACACAGACAGAAGATGGACTTTAACAACAAGATCAAGTTGAAACCAGGTGAGAGCTCAGCTCGACCACAAGAAATGTCTTCAATTAATCGTCAGCACTAACCACTTTTCCATTATCAGTTAAACGTTTAGTTTTATTATGACTTCATTTTAATAAATGTGTTTACTTTTAATAAAGCTTTTAAACTTAAATACAATCTGTGTTTTTTGGTCCAGACTAGAGTGACTGAGCGAAAGGTTTTGCAATTTTTGCAAGCATGAGTCCAGATAGAACACTTCAAAAGACATTATGGACAATCCCAGAGGACTGCACTAAGTTGATAGAGCTATTGCTGACTAGAATCATGGGAGTTTCGCCAACCGTGCAATCTTAGTTAGCTACACAGACAGACTAATAAGAATAATCTAGTAATACCACAGGGAGTCATAGTAGAGGCAGGATAAGAATTTAGATACAGTCTACAAGAAGAGCAAAGACAATTTTGAAAAAAGTCAAATGAGGAACGCTAGGAAAAATAGGTACTAGTCTAAAATGAAAACTTACTGGGGCCAGCAGAGGAGCCCTCGCCTGCCCGATCCTGGCCCTGTTGAACAGCATCCGCCGCCTGCTGCTCCTGTGTCCTCCTCTCGCCCCTGGGGGGAGCTGACGTACAACATGAAAGAAAGAACAGAAAACATGGATGATTGTTGCTTGTCAATGTCAACCAAATCAAACATTTCAAAAGAACAATAACAAAATATTTCCGCGAAATTATATTGATTATGGTTACTTTTCATTTATTTGCGGACCTGTGACTTCGAAAGTCACGTAACTCACTAAACAAAGTACTGAAACGTTCACCTAGGACTGGCAGGCAGCAGTCCGCAGGCAAGACGCAAAGTGACAGACAAACTCCATTGTGATTTCAGGCAGATCAGTGACAACACTAACAGTTGCCTGCTACATTACCAGTCATTTAAATAGTCAAACTATCAATCCACCGCCACTATTTTTCTTATTGTCAGGGTTACAAAGGAAGGGGCAGATTTAAGCCCTTGCGGCTCTTTTGCGCCGTTCTTGCGTGACTTTTGTGACGCAGCAGCTAAACAAAAAAGGGCGCCATGGTGCGGCGTATAATATTATAACAACGTGACGCATTTGGGAGATGCATCCCGTTATAAAGCCCTGCGCCATCAGGGGGCGTTCCGGCGCAAGGGAGGGCATTCCTGCGCTGGAACACATCCTAATAGTGGCTGAGGGAAATCTACAAAATATCAATCAGTCACCTTTAGGACAATGATGCGTCACACAAACCCTGCACCTGCTTGAAGCAGACGTACGGCTTGACCCAGCATTAGGGAGATAGGGTACCCCAGAGCATTGATGGAGCTGCGCCATTGTTGCGACGCAACTCCAGCAGTAAAGCTTCGGTGACGTTTTGGGCCCATGGTGCGCTGCATTGCAAATACGGCGCACCATGTTTGGTGGTGGTAGCGGGCCGCACAATTAATGGCGCATCCCTGCTACTTTGCAGGGATGCGACGGTAATTGCAATTCTGCCCCTTAGGGGCATACTTACTTACGCGTTCTGGCGCATCTCCAGAGATGCGCCAGATCAAATGCGTCACGCAAAACTACCCTTGCGACACGGCAGATGTGCCTCATTTACAATGCGGCGCGCCCTGGCGCAAGGGTAGGCACTTGCGTGACGCATCTCGTCACGTAAGAGCGGCGCATCGCTGGAGTCACGTCGCCAACGCAATGCAACTCCAGTAATGCTCAGGGCCACCCAATACTTAACATGCTGTGTCAGTCCTTTCGCCTGCTTCGAGCAGACATAAGGAATTGAATTGACGTAGCAGCGTCGCAGAAGTGCCTGCGTTAAATCTTGTACATTTCACGCAGGCAATTTTGCGAGGCGCACAGCCGCTGGACCGCCCACCCTGCGTACTAGGAACGCACCCATTGTGGTGCAGGCCCATGGCTTTATAACGTGACGCATCTCCCTAGATGCGTCATGCTGTAAATGACTCGCAGGGATGCGGCACGTTTACGCCGCTGTTGCGTCACGCAAGGCAACGTAAACGTGGCGCAAGGGGCTTGTAAATGTAATCTGCCCCCTAGTGTCTAGCATTACGCAGTTCTGTAAAGTACACTCATACATAATAGTTACTCAGGCCAATGAGACCATGAAATAGAAAACAAATAAGCATAGTAGCAACGCCACTGAGAAGGAGAGCAGTGCACCTGAAATGCACAGAAGATTTTGAAATATAATTTAACTACAATGTAATCGTCATCAGCGGCATTATTGGCTTGCTCCATGTAAAAAACAAATATTTGCAATACAACAACACAGAGCAGGAGAAAACATCATAGTAGTGAGTGATTAAATGGCTACTACTACTCACCAAGCCCGGGGATCTCCAAGCCGAGCTGGTCCAGCAGGTCGCGCTCGCGGTCCAGGAGGTCCGTCCAGCGATGGGTGACCTGGCTGTAGGTGTGCTGGACCCCGTAGAGGTGGGATATGGCCCAGCACACCTTCTCCCACCGCTTCCGGCGCTCCCGCATGTTGTAGCCGCCGGCCGCGATCCTGCCGCCTCCCGCGATGGTCCTGGGCAGGCGGCGCTGGACGAAGTAGACCAGCGCGCCCACTTCCTCCGGGCTGAATATCTCCCGTCGCGTCACCTGCTCCCCCCTCAATCTCCCGCATGCTGTCCTGCCACTGGGTCCAGCACTACTCCCCGCCGCCGCTGCGGCCCTCAAGTGCCTGGGCAGCTTCACGGCGCCTGGCTTGACCATGGTCTGGGCAGGTAAGGTAGGAAGAAGTAGAAAATTAAGAAAGAATAGGATAGGGAAGAAGAAAAGAAAAGAGTTTAAAAAAGTAGTTTAAAAGTAAAGAAAAGTAGCAGAAAAGACAAAAATATACAGCTAGGAAAAGAGAGGGATAGATAAGAAGCAAAATCGTAAAAAAAAAACTGAAAACAAGCAAAGGATGGCAAAGATACCAAGAGGATTAAACACCATGCCCAGACACAGGAAATGAATGAAAAACAAGATGGCCGGCGCCCGTTCACGAGCGCGAAAGAAAGTTCGCGCAAGATTTTCCTCGCGATCTCGTGCGAACCTGTAGATTTCCCGCGCGATCTCGTGCGAACCTCTACTCGCAATGCGCTTACTGCGCGAGATTATACATAGCGGGCGGAAACGGAAATACGTCACGGAAACAAAATGGCCGCGCCCGTACTCGACCTTGGGGTAAATTCGCGTGTTGCGCTGCAAGCGGCTCGCGAATACTGCAAAAAAACTCGCGAAACAACAAGCCGCAAAAAAATAAAATGCTCATTCGCACGAATTGGCGGCTTCCGCGGTCGGTTTCGCACGACGCCGCGCCCCGCGAATAGCGCGAAAAAAACCGAAAAACGATTTCAGCAAAAGCAAAAGCAATGAGCAGGTGCAAAAGGTCAACCTCATGATTTGTAACGATTCTTTGTAGTGCTTCCTGAGGGGGCCCTCCAGAATTCGGTTGCCTGCTTGCAACTATTTTGTGTGACCCTGCTCTGACCTTAACTGTATGCCACAAAGGTCCTGATTTACAGCTAAAGGAGCAGACAAGCAGGTGCCAGGCTGGAACTTTAAATTCTTTCAGTGACACATTAATTAGCCCCTAATTCATTATTGTCAGTTGGGGCAGGGCAGGTGTTGTTAATAAACTAACCCCAAATTAATTCATGTCAGTTCAAGCAGGGCAGGTGGGCTTGCTTTTCCCCTCCATCTTCTACAGTGATGATGAACCAGAGGGTGGCATTGATGTAACAGAGGGTGGCATGGGTCAAAGAGAGGGTGCCAGTGGTAAAACAGAGGGTGCTGGGAGGCTGTGATGATGAACCAGACGTAGAAACAACATAGTCGCGACCGTTGCGAGCCGACAAGTAAGTTCGCAATTGCGAACTAGTACCAAATCCTCGCGAACTGGCAGAAACAATTGCGAACACACAAAAAAAAAAAAATCCGCAAATTCGCGGGAATTCGCGGATTTTGCGGATTGCGAGTTCGCAAATCCGCAAATTCGCGGATTTCCAATCCGCAAAATCCGCTCATGTCTAGTTTTCAGTGGACTGGAGTTTGAGCCCTGGTCACGCATCAGTCGCAATCACTTGCGGGGCGAACCACGAAAGCCACGACATTAACCCGTGCTTAATCCTGCATCGCTTGGCACAAAACGCAGTCAGGCCTAACTTTGAGGCAATGACCAATGTATTTATGCAGCAAACAAGCAGTAATAAGGTAAAAACACAACACAAGAAAAACCCAAATCTCATTTAGAGAAATAGAGTAACTTTTAATAATGTATTTAACACCAGAGCAACGCAAATCCAGTCAGTAGGAGCAGAGTTATGAACTTGCCAGCACAAGCACTTAAACACTCACTCACTCACTCTCTCGCTCACTCACTCTCTCGCTCACTCACTCTCTCACTCACTCACTCACTCACTCACTCGCTCACTCTCTCACTCGCTCACTCTCTCACTCACTCACTCACTCACTCACTCACTCACTCTCTCACTCTCTCACTCGCTCACTCTCTCTCTCACTCACTCACTCTCTCGCTCACTCACTCTCTCGCTCACTCACTCTCTCACTCACTCACTCTCTCACTCTCTCACTCGCTCACTCTCTCACTCACTCACTCACTCACTCACTCACTCACTCACTCACTCACTCTCTCACTCTCTCACTCGCTCACTCTTTCTCTCACTCACTCACTCTCTCGCTCACTCACTCTCTCACTCACTCACTCTCTCACTCACTCACTCACTCACTCTCTCTCTCACTCTCTCACTCACTCTCTCACTCACTCACTCACTCACTCTCTCACTCACTCACTCAATCACCCACTCACTCACTCGCTCACTCGCTCACTCACTCACTCACTCATATAATCACTCAGACACCTACTCACATACCCACAAAGCCACTCACTCACTCAAACAGCCACTCACACATACAATCACTCTCAGATAACATAACATTTAATAACATAAAATACCATAACATAGCATAACATAACAATACATACCATAATGTAGCATACCATAACGTAACGTAACGGTGCTTTCCAGCTTTTACCTAGTTTTTAGTGTTTGCTCCTTTCTTTCCCCCATATTTCTGAATTCTTTCTCCTAGTTTTGCCTTGTTTTTACCGCTTTCTCCTTCCTCTCCCTGTTTTTCTGAGTGCTTTCTCCTGCTTTTGCCTATTTTTTAACTGTTGTCTCCTTCCTCCCCCCATTTGTCTTCACCACTATTGCCCTGCCAAACACCAAAAAATGCAATTCCACAAGAGAAAGGATCAGTGTCCTGGTGTTTGCCTTGAAGGATGGATTCTCAAGCAGTCATTTCTCTCTCTTGGTGGCAGACAGAAGAGTTGCTGAAGATGGACTAGCCTCCATCGGATCTTTCATCCTCTCTTCAGACATTAGCTGCTGTTCCATCCCAGCTCCAAGATGCTTGTGGATCAACAGAGTTCCAAAGCCACATTTCTTCAGTTGCCCCTACTCAGCTCCTTTTAGCACAAAGTACAAGTCACATATTTCTTCATTTTTATCTCCTCGTGGAAGGGTGAAACACGTCTACAAAATGGACTCTGTTGCCAACCTGGAAACCCCAGTAATCGCAGCTTCCATTTCTACTTCTTCCTGCTCTTCTTAAGTCTTCTCCTCTCCTGTTCACCTTCTCTCAAAGCCGGAGAGAAAGTATAAAACGTTTTGGGGCTTCAAAAAAACAAAACTATAGCAAAGGAAACATAACGGCTCGTTATTTGCAAAACTGTTTAAGTGCAAAGAGGCCATGTGTTGGATCAGATGTCCTCCCACTATTTTGAGGAGTATATTTACATGTCCTGGAACCCATCAGACATATGCAATGGTCAGTGAGGTAGTGTCATCCTCCTCAAAACAAAAAGTAGTTGGCCTGGCCGAAACCTAAATTACACTGATGTAATCTGTGAAAGTTCTGGAGTTTCCTCCAATGCCTGAAAGAATAACTTTTCCAAATTCCCCTTTTTTATGCCACTTCAGCAAGATTCGCAGTAAAACATTATCCTAACTGCTTCATCTGTGGTTAAAATGCAGCATAAATGTATGGGAACAAAAGAATGTGGTTGGTGTTCGCAGTGCTTTTCAGAGAGTTTTGTAATACCAATGCTTAGTTATTATTATCATGGACCCAAAAGGTGCCAGGACATTAGCAGAGGGGATGGTTTGGTGTACAGCAGGCGCCATCTTGGACTAGTTGAGAGCTGGTGGCCCGGTGCAGGAGCACCTGATGAATGACACAGAGGGGTGTGCTAAATATGGGGTAAGCCAAGCAGGCTGGTTCAAAGTTTGACAACTGGAACATGGATACAAGCCCAGAAGCAGTGAGTTCCTTACCATGGGAATGGGGTACACAAGGCTGTAACCTGTTGAGGTCTATATGGGGTGCACATAGATGAGGTCAGTTCCCCAGTCAGGCTGTTTAAGGCTGGCTGCTGAAGAGGGCTTCCTTGTAACCAATATCTGATTAAAAACAAGATGAGGCTGCACAGGAACAGAACACACCCAGAGTTTAAGAAGCACAATGCACTTTAAATAAAGGGCAACATTTGGACTTACCTTGTCGAAGCAGAAGAGATTGAGCCATCCACAAAGGTTGATTTTTTGAGAGCTGATGCAAAAAATGTCGCTTTTTTTCAACCTTTTCTGTGCATACAAGACTCCGACCGCGAGAGCAGCTGGCAAGGAAGGCGGGACTGCAATCGTGATAAGCAATATGGCCAAAGTCACTGTTTCACCTGCAAGAGCCTAAGGAAAGAAGTGTTATTTAGTATGGATGGCTGTACTCCAGGCCCTATACATGGCCACTAAGAAGCAAATCTTGGATCATTGTAATGATAATTATCACAATTAGTGATGCACTAAAGAAACTAAGGCCTAACTGAGGTTTGTTTTTTTGGTTTTTTTTGCAATTTTATATAGCGCGAACTAGACCTGAACCGAACATCAGAGCGCTTTACATAGCACCAGTTGCGTTACATGACGACACACATTCATTTTAGGCCCAGGGAGATGAAGTGATTTGCCCGGAATCACAGGAGGTTTTTGGCGTCGTTACCGAGACTCGAACCCGGATCCCCAGGTCCGAGGTCGAGCGCCCCAGCCGTCCGGCCCGTGACTAATGTGGTTTCCCATATTTACGAGAGTTTATGCTGGAAATATGTACTTGCCTTAAATAGTGCCATGTGATACCGTTGTTTGTACTGGTGTCAATTTTGTTGTGAGGGCTTCACATAAAGCAGCCTGCGCCTCTCTCCAGTCAAATTGTATCAGACAAAGGCAAAGGAGAAAGATAGTGGCAAGAATATACTTTCAACTGTTCAAGTTGGAAAAACATGACTGAAGTGATATAAAAAAAAACGTGCTTGTCGGCCACCCCAGATGAGACACAGCAACAGAGTATGTAGAGTTTAAATAAAATGTTGCATGAGTTGAAGTGGGATGTTACTAAAACGTTATGCACGTTTAGGGAACATCAGCATTTTGATCAGTGCATTGTGATCTGCAAGGGAAAGCGGGAGTTCCACCCATCCACAGTGGAGTGGTGTGGCTCACTGGTTAGAGGCGGCAGACCCAGGAGCAGAGGTCGTCCCGGGACCAGGGTTCAATTCCCGACGCGGCAGGGTTGTGAACCAGGGTCAGCGGACTCGATAATTCTCGCCTCGGTGCCTACTCTAACCAGGGATCACACTTGGCAACTCTGGGCATTAGCTTGCCTCATCTCTACAACGGCCCCCCACATTCGCCGGGGATGCCTGGTTTCACCTTGGGGATACCCGATAGGCACCATCTCACAGGGACAGCCAGGACGGGTTCCCCAGCGGTCTACAGTGCCACGACGCCTCAGGGCAGCAGTGCGCTTTACAAGACCACATACATTACATCCATCCATTTGTTGTTCCAGCATCGTGGCAGCCGTACCATGGTTCTCAAGGATAACGACCTCTGGGTTCTGATGAATCCACACTCCCAGGTATGTAACAGACATGAGGGGAAATTCAGGTTCATGTGGAAGGGTACACTTAGTCAGTGACATCACTATAGATTTGGACCAGTTGTGTAGGCCGGAAAAACAACCAAAGTGGAAATACTCTCGTAGAACTGGCACTAGATAGTGCGAGGCTCGTGTATAAAGAGCAGCATGTCATCCGCATAAAGAAAAATGATGACCGGCCGGTGGTGGAAGTTGAGAGTGTGAGATTGCCTAATAGGGCAAGCTAGCGCTTCCAGCGTGAAGGCAAATAACAGTGGCGACAGTGGGCACCCCTGTCGGGTGCCCCTAGTGATCCGTATAGGGTCAGAGGTGTAGCCCTCCACTCGGAGGCGCACTATGGGCTCCGTACATAGAATTTCACCCAATTAACAAAGAGAGGTGAAAATTCCATCCGCTGTAACACATAGAAGAGATAATCCCATTCTATGGAATCGAACTCCTTTGCAGCGTCAAACATGACAGCCACTGCCGGCAATTCAGGATTAAGAGTGTGAAGCATAGCAAACAGTGTCTGCAAATTGTTGGAGGTAGATCGCTCCGGTATGAAACAAGACTGATCTGTTAAGACCAATTTTTGCATGAGTGGCTGAAGAAGGGTGGACAGAATCTTCGCCAGAATTTTTACATGCGTATTAATAATCGAAAGCGGCCTGTATGATTCACAGTGAGTGAGGGGGGGGTTTGTTCTTCTTAAGTAGTGTGGTACTGAGTGCCTCAGGGAGAGTCGGTGGCAACACCTCTAGATCATACGCTTCAGCATACATTTCTAATAAATAAGGGTACGTTCTTCTGCATAAGCGTTGTAAAATTCACTTGGGAACCCATCAGAACCCGGTGTTGTCTTGTTGGGTAAGGCATTGATCGACGCCCGAATATCTTCCACCGTGATCGGCTGAATAAGGTATTCTCTCTGACCCTCCGACAGCAATGCAATGGCTGTCTGTGAGAGATAGACGTTGAGGTCGGCAGTGTTAATTTTGCCTTGCGATGTGTACAGTGTTGCATAGAATTGCCGGAATTGGTCCGTAATGTCTGGGATTTTGTAGTGGTCCTGACCCGTGTCATCTGTGATGTTAGTAATTATCTCCCTGTCCATATGGTGCTTTATTTTGTGGCTAAGTGATACCCCGGCCTACCACCCTCCCCATACACACGAGCTACATGGCGCTTAGAGACATATCTCATCTCCTCCTCCGCTAGTTTTGCATCTGTCAGGCACATATTCGGGGTGCATACCCCGAATATGTGCCTTTAATATCTTTATTGGACTCTAGGGTCAACTTATACAAGTGCCCCGAATGGTGGCTTTGAATCCCTCCCAGAGCACCCCAGCGCTGTTCACAGATCCCTTGTTATGTGCAAAATATTGTGTGATGGCCTCTCAAATCGTCTTCGTGTATAGAGGGTCCAATAATGCTTCCGGATGGAATCGCCACGTGAAGGACCTGGGGACTGTGTGCGGGATAGAAAGGGTGAGGCAGACTGGACAGTGATATGATAAAGTGCGTGGAAGATTCCCTACCTCCGTTACCCAGTTCACTGCCTCCTCACTCACCAACCAGAAGTCAAGGCGAGATCAGCTGCCATACGCGGTGGAGATATGTGTGCCCTCTAATGTCACAGTATGTCTGTGACGCTAGATATCCATCAGTGCCAGGTCAACTTTTCCGTCTTTCATTACACAAGCCGCCCCAGGAGAGTGTCCCTCCCTGCCACTAAATTTATCTTTGGTTGGGTCCAAAAGTGCATTTAGACCCCCCCCAAGAGAACCACCACAGGCAGAAACTCACGTAGAGCAGCAAAAATATGCTCATAAAGTGCAGGGTCATCTCTGTTGGGGCCATAGGTGTTGACCTATTGTAACGATTCTACCCCTCAGCTTCCCATGTACGATGGCATTGCGTCCCTCAGTGTCAATATATGTTCAGACTGCAGTAAACGGGAGGCCTTTTTTGACAAGTGTGAGCACCCATGGCTATAGGAGGAGTAGGAATAAGCAAGGCAGTAACCAGCCCAGTGGTTCCCCACTAATCTATCGGTAGCCTGCGTCAGGTGTGTTTCTTGTATGAAGGCAATGCCAATCCCATGACGATCTAAATGGGCTATCACCTGGCAAATCTTCTATGGCTTGTTTAGCCCCCTTACGTTCCATGTTAAACAAGAGACGGACATTACGTTGTTATGTATAAGTACAGCAAAGTATTCTTCACGGGCTGATACTCTCTCTCGGCCTCCTGAACCACCACAGTGAAGTCAGGGTAGAAGGCAAGGACATTCCCCTGATGCGTGATGGAGCCTTCTCACGAGTCAATCCGAGCAAAGTGTCATGGTCCCTATAATTCAAAAGGCAGGCAATGATGGGGTACGGCGGCGCTCCAGGCAGTGGGCGGGCAGCCAGGGAACAACGGGCCCTTTCCACAATCAATACCGGGGATAAGTGTTCCACCCCAAATATCTCACGGAGGAGATTTTCCACATATGTTTCCAGGCGGCTAGTGTTCGTAGATTCTGGAAGGCCCGTAATGCGCATGTTGTTGCGACGCGATCTGGCTTCCAAGTACTCCTTACGGGCCTGTATGACTGCCAGCAACTTTTCCATGGATGTTGTTTTTGCTTAACCTGTTACAGTCCATCCTCTGCATCTGAAACGCGCGTCTCTGCTTCCCACAGGCGTTGTGTGTGCTTGTTCAATTTTTCGGACATATGATCCATGCGTAAATTCAAATGGTCAATCTTCCCATCCATGGACTGAAGACTAGCCTGGCCCGCAAGTAGGGTTTTGTCAATATTAGTAAGATGATCAGCCAGAGCGTCCGCTTTGGAATCAGAGGCAGCATGCTGAGAGGCCCGGCTGGTCTTACGTGGTTCAAACGTGAGACGCGGATGGCCGCGCTCGGATTTGCCCATGATGGTGCCCCCCTTCTGCAGTAGTAGGAGGTAGGACCGGACAGAAAAATAACTAATGAGAAAAGGAACCAAGATCCCATCCATCAGGCATTGCAAGGCAGGAGGTATGAAGAGACCGTGAATACAGAAAGGGGCTCAGAGCAGGCTGCAGCACTCAATATCCTCAAGATGGTATGCACCCTGAATATGTGCCTGACGGAGAGCACAGCCACATCGAAGGAGGGGGAGAGCGGCACAGCGCAGGTGTCCAGTAAAGTGGAGGCAGTATTGACAGACCACCCAACTCCAGGTAGGTGGAGAATCGCAAGTGGGGAGCAAAGCTGGGCAGCAATGTCTCTTAATTCAGGGCAAGTGAGTTCAAGGGCCTGCAGTTTTGCACATCATTGCCACCACAGAAGTGAGGGAGGAGGGGCGGGTAGCACACTAGGTCCACACCAGGCCAGCGCTTTGACTTGTCTCGCTGCAGGGGGGTTCTGCCTCAGCGGCACTACCAGGCCAGACCACCCTCATAGTCGCAGCGCTTCAATTGTCAGGAGGCCCAGAAGTAATGGGAAGTGCGAGCAGGTCATTGTCTTGTTATCAGCGGTGCTCCACGATCCACCGCCCAGGAACTATGCCGCTCTGAGTGCAGTTCATCAGAGGGCTTCGCCGGGTCAGTAGAGGATGACCTCTGCAGGAGTTCTGCAGCTTGGCACTCCATGTGGCAGCGGCCACAGCAATCCTCAGCCAGCAGGTAGGCCCGTGGCTCCAACACACTGGGGCCGCAACCTGCCCCATAGCACCGGACCACAGCCTTCCCACTGAGGCCCGATCGCTAGCTGCAACCAGAGGGGGGGACCCTGACTCCCACTTACACTCACCGGCAGGCCACGAGACAGAGACTCAAAGGCGGGCCACTCCCCCAGGTGCAATAAAATATGCAAATGGAGCCCACCAACCTCCAGCCCCCACCGCACAGCCCCCCGGTCGCAGGACAAGTGGCACAGCGCCCCCGCAGTGACCTCAGCCCACAGCCGGCGTCCCCTGTGGCCTACCTCAGTCGGCGCTGCAAGACCAGTCCCGGCCCGCCACTCTGCCGGCGCAGGCCCGGATCCTCACTCGACTCTTAACTGTACTGAAATCACCTCTGCTGCCAACAATCTTTGGCGTGAGCCCTCCACCGCATGTTTCCGCACAGCGTCTGTTCGTTTGGCCATGTTCTAAGCCAGAACACAACTGATATTTGGCAGATTATGGGCTCTGCCGGCGGAGCTGCTCTACAGAGCGGCCATCTTGGCGTGGGCCCCCTAGCACCCCCATTTTTTCCATGCTGCTTGACCCTCAGTTGTCTCTAACTCATGTGAATTGTTCCAAGTTTAACTCAAAGTCTTTCCTGAGCCAATGGGCTATTAGTATTTATGATAACTTGAGCACAAATGAATTAACCTCATACAGTTAAATGCCACATTGTGAAGGTTCAATACATTATCATTACCAATTTGAAGCAACCTCTCTCTATATGCACAGATCACAACCCTCCAGCAATAGGAAGACCCTTGTGGAACAAACAGGGCGTCCCTAGAACTCATAAAGATTTCTTGAACTCATCCATGTTGGCATCATCAGGCCACTCATTTTCACATTCTGCATTTTAACTGAACATGTGTTTACCCTCAGGCCGAAAAGGTACACGACAACAGAAGATGGCGTATAACTATTTCCATGGCAGTGCCAGGGGGAGGCTTTTGTCCTGATTGCCAGGTCGATCACAGTTTAAACTCCACCCTTCACTGCAGTTCTACTTACCCCATTTTGTATGTTTACAACCACAGAATATATCAATCCAATTGCAGCCACGAATAATAGACACATGATGAACCGCAGAGCGTCTCTGTGTAACTTGGCATCGACAGGCTTCGCATAGAGAATTGACCGCACTAGGTCACCCTTGGCTGTATTGAAACCTGAAACTCATGAATATTCACAAATGTCAATACACTGCTCAATTTCAAGAGTACACATACAATTATAAATCAACAGTAAAGGGTCTGTGGTAGTTAGGCAGTCTCCGCATATTAAACAAGCACTGGCATTGCCAATAGGTCTCGCAGTAGGAAAGTTGGAGCTATTACAATTGCAAATAACAATGCCTTTTATTTTTGTTTTCATTTTAAATACATAAAGGGCTTTGTCATTTACAAAACCAATAGCTCCAACTTTCCTACTGCGAGACCTATTGGCAACGCCAGTGCACTGTGCCTGTGCATCTGGATTTTGTCAATTAAGGAACGAGGGATACATTTGTTCAAACTGGATTAAGAACTCTGTTCTTCTGGCTGCACGGAGGACAGTTCAGCAACAGGCCGCACAGACATAAATAGAGATACATTCTGCCTTAAAATAAGTACTGATTGAGGCAGTTTACTGTGTGGGCTTATTCACCAGTAACAACTGGATTTTAAAAACCAAAGGACAGTAAAAGGGCTCATTTAATTTAAGTGAAGTTCTAATAACTGCTCTTTATGTCACTCCTGTTTTTTTAACGGATTTTTACTATAAACAGGGGGCGTAGCAGGTTTACTACACAGATCATGTGCAGCAATGTCTAATGTGGGCATAACAGAATGTGATATTTGCACTGCTACGGCATCGCATGTGAATAAAAAAAATGGGGCAAGGAGCGTGGCTTGGCTGGAGCCATTCAACATTGGGCGGCAGGGGGTTGTACAGTGCCTGTGTTTACTCGGTGGAAGGGCCTCTTCGGGGCGCTCCCTTTCCCCGATAAAAGCCAACATAGTATGCACTCGGTTGTGTGGAAAAGCTGAAGGTGCTAGGGTTAATAAGAATTTGCACCGGAGGGTGCAGCCTGTGTGGGCTTGCAGAGGACTGACCCCCAGTGTCGGTCTCTGTGCCTGGCTGGGAGGAGTCACCCCGTGGGTTCAGGTTCGAACCCCGGGCAGCTCGTCGCCGTAGCTTGTCATTACACTGTACGTTAAACTTTGGAGCCTTAAAACGTATTTTTGTTGAAGGTGATATGGCTCGTTATCCTGTAGCAGTCAGGCCGGTAATTAAAATGTCTGTTTTTTGTTGAAGGTGATAGGGTTCGTTATCCTGTAGCAGTCAGGCCGGTATTTAAAATGTCTGTTTTTCTCCTCTGAAGGGCCGCTTGTAGAGACGGGTGTTTACTTTCTGCGGGCAGCTGCAAGCTTAGAATTGCATGCGCTGTTTGTTGCTTTGTTGTTTTTCGGCAGCATCCATGCCTGCACATCCTGTTTTCTTTTAACCACACTGGTCGTCTCCAGCAGCCCTCGAGGCTGTTTGGAGTCCAACAGAGTCCAGGCGGGTTTTAAATGATGCCAGAACTCCAGTCCAGCCCTGATTCCAGGCAGCAGCTGCTGCGGGCCGCAATGAAGCGCCTGTGCAGGAAGCTCATGGTAGGGGTCCCCCTCTCTCACGGGGTGTAGGGCGCCTTGATAACGAGGCCACTCCTTCTGGGCTATCCTTTCTGGTTTGATACTGCCGCATAGTCAACAAGCAACACCAAATGCTCACGTTGCTAGGTGTCAGTGGCCATTTTCAAAATCTGGGTTAAAATCTACAATTAAAGAAAACAACAAAACCACTCCGATTCAGCATTCTGTGAAATTTGGAGTACAAAGTGTGCTGCATTAAAAAAAATAAACGGCAAGGCTGTGTTTGCGGGGAGAGAGAGGGGAGGTGCTGGTGTGGGAGGGAGGAGGTGCTGGTGTGGGAGGAGTGCTGCTAGGGCAAGGCTGTGTTTCGGGGAGAGAGAGGGGAGGTGCTGGTGTGGGAGGGGGAGGTGCTGGTGTGGGAGGAGTGCTGCTAGGGCAAGGCTGTGTTTGCGGGGAGAGAGAGGGGAGGTGCTGGTGTGGGAGGGGGGAGTTGCTGGTGTGGGAGGAGTGCTGCTAGGGGAGGAGAAGCCTGATGCCGGGTGGCCGGATGGGGGCGGGAGAGCCTGGGAATGCGAGAGGTTGGGCTTGCATGCGATGCGCGTGCATGTACACGTGAACTGCAAGAAAACCGCGGGGCTGAAAGCCCTTGGTTTGACTTGTGTTTTGACGACATGAATTCTCGCTCCGCTCGATGCGCTTGCGAGCATCGATAGGTCGCGAGACCTAAAAATGTATTAGGCACCACACAATTATTCTAACACTAAGGCAGGTATATGTTGTAGAAAATTCCCTAAATGATGCAGAGTATACCTAATTCCTTTCAAAGGTTAAATCCAGACATTGGATGTGAGGGCAAACATCACTCAAATGTCCTCATTGTTGATACCACACACAACTACCCGTACAACTACACTGAAGACGCAGTGGGGAGGTGATAGGTGCAAAGAGTTAAGGGACGGGACTGGACATCTATATTGAGTAACTGCAGGACAGTTACACCTAATGCAAGACAATAACATATACATTTTATATGGGTACAAAGGGATTACATCACACCACAGTGGCTGCACAGTGCTTTTTGGGGTGAAGTAATTCAAACTTTAAGAACACTAACTGAATTGCAACTACAGCCAATAATACAGGTGGGTTTACTTAGACTCATCACCTGTAATAAACAGACTAAATATGTGGAGAAGATATTGGAGCTAGGCCTCACCGTGGCAAAGCAGTGTGTAGCAGTAAGATGGATGCCCACATGAAAAAGCGATTGGTTATGGGAATTTTCATGGTGGGTAGGAGCTGAATGCGGCATGCTCCACAGATTGGTTTGCAGCGGAGTGGAACAGACAGGAAGGATGGGATGGGACTTGGTAGAAGTCCTGATACAACAGGAAATGGAAGTTCCTGAACCGGGCCTAGATGAGGAGGGGACAGTTGATTAATACTCTTTAGATATGTCTGTGATGGTGGTCTGCTGTAATCTGATGCAATGGTACCAACTATGCTGTTTAAGTGATCCAAAGTCATGTATGGATTTACATTTATTCATTCTCTCTCCTTGTTTAGGGGCGGGGATGGGACAGGTTAATGTTATTTGTTTTTAAAATCAAAACAAAACAATTTTAAACCTACAAATTGCTTTTCCCATGGATGTGTATCTGAATATCGTCATCTTACACCTAGAAAGGCACAAAATGTTTTTATGACACCGAGACATAGAAATGATGCAGATATTGATGAGCAGAGGAGATGGGGAGAGGCCTGAGGCATTCTTCAGGGTATTACATGCACATGAAGCTGTTGATCCTATTCATGTTTGTTGGATCTGACTGTGAAGCAACAACTAAACCCCCGTCATCACAGAAATCCCCACCAATTTCTCAAATCTACTGATGAGGTTTTATCATGTGCTGCTGAGAGGTTAGGGGGAATGAAAGCAGCTTCATGGGTTTCATGACGGGTAATCAAGTCTGATGTGTGACAGGACTGCTTCAGTCCTTCATGAAGGACTGACTCCTGACTGGTTGGCAATCAGAGAGAGGCTTGGACATGCTATTGATCTGGTTGAGGAGTAGCTTATCTTTCCAGGATTTTGTTTGAATAGTTTTAGTTAAAATTATATTAATAGGTCAGTAGCACTTACTGGATAATCTGCCCTGTGATTCTTTTTGAAGGAGTTATAGTGAAATGTGAAGTTTTTCTATCCATTTGATTTCAGCCTTGCAAACATCTATCATTCCTATCTTCTCTGAGACTTTTGGCATGCATACCAGAAATAAAATACTCAGTCTCCTCCTTACTTGTGACTTCTTTTTCAATAAGTGTCGTCAGACACTACGCTCCAGCAAACATTCTTAACATTTAGATCAGGGAAACCTGTCTTTCACTGAGCATCTTTTCATTCCCTTGGATCTATGCACATCATAATGTGGACATTAGCTTTCCAAACTACTACTATGGATTCCAACCATTCTGTCCTCTCCACCTGTTCAATAATATCAGAAGCATTTAATGATTCTTACTTCTTTTTTTACAGTATCTTTATGTTGACAGGGATACTCCTAACCTTCCTTACAGAATGAGCAGCTTCTTTCTCCAGCAATATAAGATGGGCATATCCCTTAAAATGACCTACACTTTTAAATTGTGAGACTCCTTGTTAAACATTTTAGACTTGGGGCCTGATTTAGACCTCCGTGGATGGGTTACTGCATCACAACGGTGACTGATATCCCGTTAGCCAATATAAAATGTTTGCACTGCATTCTGGGTAAGGAAATGTGGTAGGATCCACACAAGTCACACCACCCTGGAAGGTTTCTCCGGGTGCCGACTAACCCTGGGTCCAAATACCACACTCCCACAAAGAATGAAATTCCAAGGAAGTATCTTCATGTCCCTATGTTGAATTTTGGGACATTTTCGGCCAGATGTGAAGGCCTGCGAGCACAGGGTGTGAACCCTATTTAACGAAAGATGTTTGGGAACACAGAATAGTTGAGTAGTCTGTATTTTCTGTTTAATTTTTCATTTTTGGCTCCAATTGTAAGTGTTCATGCATGAAAGAACACGTATTGCTAAACGCCCACTGAAACCCATGATATTATGGGTTACCACAAAGCCAGAGATGTACGAATATCCACTATTTCTAAACTCATAATTGTGTATACATTTGGAGAATCCACTGCTTTCCTACATATCCATTTTTATTCACATGGTTTTAATGATGAATTGATGAGCAGTGGACATTCATTGTAAAATCAATATAAATTACAGATTGATTGACATTTCTGGATATCACGGTTTTCAGTGATCAAAAAAGACTATGGGACATATTTATGAAAAACTGACGCAGCACAGCAAGTCGCATCGCTGCTCCGTGCTGCGCCACATGGAAAGGGCGGGAATGGGCTACATTTAAGAAAATACAGCAAATTCCTGTCCTTTCCCTTGCTCTGGCGTCCTTTTGGCCCCCTTGCGCCAATGCAGGCACCCTCGCTCCAGGGTGCAAGGCTGCCTCTGTTGCCGGCAGGATTGTTTTTGGGCAGGGAGGGGCACCTTCCTGCACAAACACAATCCTGGGAGGGAGGTGTATTCCTCTTTTTATGTGAGCAGCAGAATGCAGCACGAATAGAAAGAGGAAGAACCACGGAGAAATAAAAGGTTGTTTTTCTTTTTAGGCCTATCCTGGGAGGGCGTAAGATTCGGTCACTTCCCCTGGTTTACAAGTTCTTGTAAATCTGGGATGCATCAAAATGCATAGGATGTGTGTGGGAGCACCCACACACTGCCGATGGGAGGCCTTCCCCGGGCAGAGTCACGCAACACAGCGATGTGTGCGGGAGCAACCACCCGATGCCGATGGAAGACCTTCCCCGGCAGAGTAACGCAACACAGCGATGTGTGCGGGAGCACCCACACAATCCTTCCCCGGCAGAGTAACGCAACACAGCGATGTGTGCGGGAGCACCCACACAATGCAGATGGAAGGCCTTCCCCGGCAGAGTCACGCAACACAGCGATGTGTGCGGGAGCACCCACGCACTGCTGATGGAAGGCCTTCCCCGGCAGAGTAACGCAACACAGCGATGTGTGTGGGCGCACCCACCCTATGCCGATGGGAGGTCTTCCCGGGCAGAGTAACCCAACACAGCGATGCGTGTGGGAGCACTCACCCAATGCCGATGGAAGGCCTTCCCCAGCAGAGTAACGCAACACAGCGATGTGTGTGGGAGCACCCACACACTGCAGATGGAAGGACTTCCCCGGCAGAGTAATGCAACACAGCGATGTGCGAGGGAGCACCCACACAATGCCGATGGGAGGCCTTCCCGGGCAGAGTAACGCAACACAGTGATGTGTGTGGGAGCACCCACCCAATGCCGATGGAAGGCCTTCCCCGGCAGAGTCACACAACACAGCGATGTGTGCAGGAGCACCCACACACTGCCGATGGAAGGCCTTCCCCGGCAGAGTAACGCAACACAGCGATGTGTGCGGGAGCAACCACACAATGCCAATGGAAGGCCTTCCCCGGCAGAGTAACGCAACACAGCGATGTGTGTGGGAGCACCCACCCAATGCCGATGGAAGGCCTTCCCCGGCAGAGTAACGCAACACAGCGATGTGTGCGGGAGCACCCACACACTGCCGATGGAAGGCCTTCCCCGGCAGAGTAACGCAACACAGCGATGTGTGTGGGAGCACCCACCCAATGCCGATGGGAGGCCTTCCCGGGCAGAGTGACGCAACACAGCGATGTGTGTGGGAGCACCCACCCACTGCCGATGGAAGGCCTTCCCCGGCAGAGTAACGCAACACAGCGATGTGTGTGGGAGCACCCACCCAATGCCGATGGAAGGCCTTCCCCGGCAGAGTCACGCAACACAGCGATGTGTGCGGGAGCACCCACACACTGCCGATGGAAGGCCTTCCCCGGCAGAGTCACGCAACACAGAGATGTGTGCGGGAGCACCCACACACTGCCGATGGAAGGCCTTCCCCGGCAGAGTAACACAACACAGCGATGTGTGTGGGAGCCCCCACCCAAAGCCGATGGGAGGCCTTCCCGGGCAGAGTAACGCAACACAGCGATGTGTGTGGGAGCACCCACCCAATGCCCATGGAAGGCCTTCCCCGGCAGAGTAACGCAACACAGCGATTTGTGCGGGAGCACCCACACAATGCCGATGGAAGGCCTTCCCTGGCAGAGTAACGCAACACCGCGATGTGTGTGGGAGCACCCACCCAATGCCGATGGAAGGCCTTCCCCGGCAGAGTAACGCAACACAGCGATGTGTGCGGGAGCACCCACACAATCCTTCCCCGGCAGAGTAACGCAACACAGCGATGTGTGCGGGAGCACCCACACACTGCCGATGGAAGGCCTTCCCCGGCAGAGTAACGCAACACAGCGATGTGTGTGGGCGCACCCACCCTATGCCGATGGGAGGTCTTCCCGGGCAGAGTAACCCAACACAGTGATGTGTGTGGGGGCACTCACCCAATGCCGATGGAAGGCCTTCCCCAGCAGAGTAACGCAACACAGCGATGTGTGTGGGAGCACCCACACACTGCAGATGGAAGGCCTTCCCCGGCAGAGTAACGCAACACAGCGATGTGTGCGGGAGCACCTACACAATGCCGATGGAAGGCCTTCCCCGGCAGAGTAACGCAACACAGCGATGTGTGTGGGAGCACCCACCCAATGCCGATGGAAGGCCTTCCCCGGCAGAGTAACGCAACACAGCGATGTGTGCGGGAGCACCCACACACTGCCGATGGAAGGCCTTCCCCGGCAGAGTAACGCAACACAGCGATGTGTGTGGGAGCACCCACCCAATGCCGATGGGAGGCCTTCCCGGGCAGAGTAACGCAACACAGCGATGTGTGTGGGAGCACCCACCCACTGCCGATGGAAGGCCTTCCCCGGCAGAGTAACGCAACACAGCGATGTGTGTGGGAGCACCCACCCAATGCCGATGGAAGGCCTTCCCCGGCAGAGTCACGCAACACAGCGATGTGTGCAGGAGCACCCACACACTGCCGATGGAAGGCCTTCCCCGGCAGAGTCACGCAACACAGAGATGTGTGCGGAAGCACCCACACACTGCCGATAGAAGGCCTTCCCCGGCAGAGTAACGCAACACAGCGATGTGTGTGGGAGCCCCCACCCAAAGCCGATGGGAGGCCTTCCCGGGTAGAGTAACGCAACACAGCGATGTGTGTGGGAGCACCCAACCAATGCCGATGGAAGGCCTTCCCCGGCAGAGTAACGCAACACAGCGATTTGTGCGGGAGCACCCACACAATGCCGATGGAAGGCCTTCCCCGCAAGAGTAACGCAACACAGCGATGTATGTGGGAGCACCCACCCAATGCCGATAGAAGGCCTTCCCCGGCTGAGTAACGCAACACAGCGATGTGTGTGGGAGCCCCCACCCAATGTCGATGGGAGGCCTTCCCGGGCAGAGTAACGCAACACAGCGATGTGTGTGGGAGCAACCACCCAATGCCGATGGAAGGCCTTCCCCGGCAGAGTAACGCAACACAGCGATTTGTGCGGGAGCACCCATACAATGCCGATGGAAGGCCTTCCCCGGCAGAGTAACGCAACACAGCGATGTGTGCTGCTTTGCGTTACTCCAGAGTTATGAAGCCCCCCACAGTGGCCTTGTGAGGTTCCGTGACGGTTCCGTGACGACTTGAACCCGTGTTTTCAAGTTTGTCGGAAATACCTAATATTGGTATCAGTGAACCGCAAATGATCCATTTAGTATATCCTAGTGTTTTCGCTACGATATGAGCAAGAGCACTTCTTCCATTGACATATTTCTGATATACCCATGGCATCCATCTTAGATCATGGCCGCCATTTTGTGTTTCCTTGCCCTCACATATGCAATAGCCTCTGATCACTTCATTCACTCCACTTTGATTAAGGACACGTAGCCTTAGCCGGAGATTCACCTCTTACATGACACGTGCACCTTAAACCAGATCTCGCTGTAGCTGCATGACTCGACAAAGGCTGCCTCCTCTGCCCGAGGCCAGTCCTGCCAAACTGGTCTTCGTGTCCATTGTACCTGATCATGATTAGGCGGCCGAAGCCGGTAGCCTTGCCCATTTACAACCCACAAACATCCCTTATCCCACTTTTCTATCTTCCACACCTGGCTCTGTTTCTTTCTTTCTGAATCTTTATTAGGGGGAGGTAACGAACTTTACGATGAGGCGGTCCGGGTCCTGAATGCAATATTGACAGGGAATTGTGACAAACTAGTGGGAACCCCTCTCTTCGCAATGTTTGGCCTCAGATATTATCGACGGTTCCTGTGTAACACCAAATATTTATTGTTTTAGACACAAAGGTTTTGGGAATGTATTACATGTAAAGAATTTGCCCCTAGCATAAAAAACCGTATATAAGGAGCAGCCCTCTTTGTACAAATCGAACAGGCTCCTAGTCTCTGCCCGTGTGTAGATTCTGTGACTTCTGTGTCCCTGCAGTAATAAACCTTTGGTCTTTGACGCCACCATCGAGAAGCCCGTGTTTCTGTTCATTTGTGCACCAAGGCAGGTGGAACTCCGGGGTCTTTGGGTGTTGTACCCTGACACCTCTGGACGGAACCAAAAAGTCCAGAACTCCAATTGGCGCCCAACGTGGGGCGACGTCATTCGGTACCGGTCCAAAAGCCTGAAGAGTTCGAGAAGCTTCGTGTGAAGATTCCTGAGGGAGGCGCCCCACTTCATCGATCCCGGCATATCGCAAAAGTGGCCCGAAGTTCTCTTCCACGAGGGTTTCCCGTTCAGGACGGCTGCAGTGGGCCGTTGCCTTGACCGTCGCCCTGTCTTGGACCCGAAGTGGTGCAGTCCTTAGTACGGCGAAACGTGACGGGTTTCTCCTTGGTGACGTCTTCAGTGACTCAGTTAAGTATTTAGTGATAGCTAGCTGGTTACTTTTGTGAGGATTGTTAAAATCCTTGATCGGTTCTTGGTTTGGTTTGGTTTTGTCAGATTATCACTGGTTGTTCTAGTTACGATAATCTATTTGGTTTAGTTTTGGGTATCGATACATCAGTTCGTTTTGGTAGGCCTAAGTTCTTGGTTCGAGTGCACATATTTGTTCCGTGTTTGTTTGTTTTTGTGTTCCGGACTGAAAATGGTAAGTCGGAAAATGTTGTCTTGTTTTAGTTGCAACAGTGACTCGCGATTGGAGGACTCTTGTCTGGTTCCTCCGATTGGGACTCCTCTATATGATTTATATTGCAAATATGGCGTGGGTCCTATAACTTATAATGAGATATGGGTCCGCTATTGTAAGAAGGATGGTGTCCTTAGTTGGCCACTGCATGGTAGTTTTGAACAAGAGATTCTCGACAATTTAGAAGCGAAATTGTTCAAGAAGAAAGCCCGGCCGGCAATGTTTGATTCCTTCCGTTATTGGCGGAAAGAATCCAAACAGAGAGAAATGAGAAGGTTGAAGAAAGAGCAGAAAGAACAAGAAGAGTTAACTCTAGAGCAAGCGACTAAACAGTTGCAGGCTAACGAGTGTGAGAAGGCCATAGATGTAGCCATTAGAGAGCATAACTTAGCGATTGACAAGTGCTATCCTGCCTTGCCATCGAAAATGGCTAAGATACTGGAGGACTCCGAAAACGATCCTCTGCTATCTTATCTGTTACGGTCACCTCCACCGTATGCACAAGGTGCTACGGCTCCACTCGTCCCGAATGTTCAATTGCCGGTTGCTGGACAACCTGGTGCTCCTGCTCCTATCCCTCAGAATCAAGTTCCTGTACTTCCTGTGGTGAATGTAAATGTTCCTACAGCTCCTCCTCTTCCTACACTGCCAACCCCTATACCTACCTCTGTACCTACTGCTCCAGAAACTATTTTCCTCGATACTCCTACTGCTTCCTCATCTATTCCTACCTCCACTGCATTCTCTATGTCTGCGAGTGTACTAACTCCACTTTCTGTTCGTCGAAGAATCACTGATTCGGTTACTAATATGCTGTCTCCTATATATAAAACTTTGATTAAGACTCCTACTCCTGACTCTGTTCAGAGACGGAGTCAGCTTCCGAGTACTGAGGAACGGGGAGTTTTAGATTCCACGGCTCTCAGATGGATTTCGAAGGGTAGAAGATATAGTACAAGAGATGTGCTAGACACATTTATGCAGTGGGGAGAACCAACGCAACGATACGTCTTTGATGAGATGTGCTCGTTGTTACGTGAAGAGATAGAAGAAGACGATGTCGAATCAGATTTGGAAGATTTAATTAGGGTTCAAAAGGAATTTGCTGCTGGAATGATAGTGGGTGAGAGTATAAAACAAGCGATGGAACTCATTTTAAGTTTTAGGAATGATCCATCTCTTCGTTCACCGAGAGATTTAGAGAAAGGTAAAATGAAGCTAAGTCGCCAATATCCTATGAGGGAGGTTCCTCCAATTTGGCGCGAAGCAATACAACGTGATGATAATGCAGGAATTGCGGCTGCTCCAGCACAGTTCCAACGAGTGTGGATACACATTCCATGGAAGCGAGCAGAAGTGTTAGCAGTGAAACAGGCCTTGCCAGATCCGCGTAAGAATCCAGCCGGATATTACAAGGAATTAACACAAACAGTTGAGGCTTGTATAATGAACTTAGCCGACATTGATATGTTATTTGGTAATGTAGTTCCGCAACCAGTGTGGGCTAAAATTCGTAGAGAGGATCATCAGGCTGCTTTAGGTGGTGATTGGGCAGCTATCACTGCAGCAGATAATCAACAAATAGGTGGTGCGAAACCTGAACCTTTGATTGCTAATCTGCCAGGTAGAATAATTGATCTAATGAAGACTCTGATGCCAGCATTGCGTGTTAATTGGGACAAGTTGTCAGCATGTAGGCAAAAGAAAGACGAAAGTGTCTCGGACTTCTTCACGAGGTTCGAAGAGACTTTTGTAGATCATAGTGGTCAGGACATGAGTACAGAAGGAGGACAGAGATTGTTTGTCGATAAATTTGTGCATAATTTGTTACCTGAATTATGCAATAAATTAAAAGACTCAGAAAGTGCGTGGGCTGTATCTACGACAGCGCAAATACTTGCGACTGCGCAGTACTACGAAAATAGAGATAAAGAGGAAAAGGAAAAATCAGAAAAGAAAACGAAAGATTTAAAAACTAAAGTTCTTTTGCAGCAGGCGTATCCGCCTCGCGCGAATCAGACTAATACGCAGCAAAACTCATACCAAAGGACAGATTATAGTACATCAAGACCTCAATATCAATGGAATCAGTGCGCGTACTGCAAGAAAGAGGGTCACTATAAAAATGAATGTCCGATCTTAGCGCAAAATAATGCAGCAGCAGCTCAGAGAGGTCGTGGTGGTTTTGTGCAGAATTCTAGAGGACGAGGACGAGGTGCTATGCCTCCACAAACGAATGATCGTCCCTCCAATCACTTTGATCAGAGAAATGGACAATCTGTTCAGCAAAATAGATCTCAGCAATATCTTGTTGAAGATTATTGTGAAGTAGAAGAGGGTTTTCAACAAAATGGGTACTAGGACAGCCATGGACAGAGAGAGGGAGTAGTATCAGTTCCAGTGGATCAGAGTGGGCCTTATGTCGCAGTAGCAACATCAGGTGTAGTCGAACCGTTTCTGTTGGATACTGGTGCCGCAAAAAGTTCTATCATGCATGCGAAACTCCCTGGCGCACCTTTGTCTGGCTCAACAAATGTTTCCGTAGGTTTTTCAGGCGCCCCTGTGTACAACCCGATATCTGGTCCTTTGTCTATTTCTGTTGGACCGTGCCAATTGAAAGCACCCCTGATTTTGACGACAGGTTGTAATGAAAATCTGCTTGGTTTAGATTTGTTAAAACGACTATATGCGACATTGTACTGTTCTCCGGAAGGAGTACAGCTTACACTGGGTAAAAATATCACCTCTCCGATGTACTTGTCAATGGACGCACTCCCGCCGGAGCTACGTTCACTCCCTGATTCTCTTTGGGCGACTGGTCCTAATGATGTAGGTCTCCTAGAAATTCCACCGTATGTAGTAACTTTGAAAGCAAATGTGAAATTTCCAAGAATTCCCCAGTATAAAATATCGAGTGAAGGTGAGCGTGCACTTTTATTGATTGTGCAAGACTTGATTAAGAAGGGTGTAGTTGAAGAAACTAGAGGAAATGTCTGTAACAGTCCTGTATTACCGATTCTGAAGCGAACTGACCCTACAAAACCTCCAGTTTATAGGTTTGTCATAGACCTTAGAGAAGTTAATAAGATTGTAATTCCGCAGTTTCCTGTGGTACCAGACATTACTGCCTTGTTAACATTGATTCCTGCTACAGCTACATGGTTCTCAGTTATTGACCTAAAGAATGCCTTCTTTAGCATTCCGATAGCCGAAGAAAGTAGGGATATTTTCGGCTTCTGTTTAGGAGGTCGAAGTTTCAGATTTAAACGCGCTCCACAAGGCTATTGTGAAAGTCCATCCATTTATAGTCAAGCTTTAAAAAGTCAGCTAGATTCTTTTGTCCTTCCTCCAGGTTCTGCCCTAGTACAGTACGTAGACGATCTTTTAGTGGCTGCCGACTTCTCAGGATCATGTTATATTGCTCGATTATTGCCTCCGACATACACTGCTTCACCTGATTATCACAGAACAAGAGTAGCGAGAGGTGTCTTCAGCAAGGAAGATACCGCTGGTCAGGAAGCCGGAGATTTCTTCAAAGGCTTCCTTCCGTTCTGGGGACCTATGGCCAATAGTAGAAACATACGTCAGCTAACACGGGTAGTTGAATCTACTATTACTGAAACTGCTGGTGCCCTTAGCAATCTGACAGCTGAGCTTCAGGCGGATAGGCTCATGACGTTGCAGAACCGTATGGTTCTAGACGTTATACTTGCAGATCGAGGTGGGGTATGCAGAATGATCCAATCGAGCTGCTGTGTCTTTATTCCTAATAATGCTCCAACAGTCTATGAGGCGATCTCTAAGTTGCACAAGATTTCAGACTCCATACATGTAGACAAGGGAAACTGGTCCTTCATGGAGTGGTTTTGGACTCTGATCTCAGCGTGGGGATGGAAGGTTCTAATGGTCATTGGTGTCATCCTAGTATTCCTATTCTCATGTTGTCTGATTATCCAGTGTGGTCCTGCTCTGTGTAGTCTTTGTGCTACGACTTGTCTCAGAAAACCACCTGCGTTTGGAGAAAAGACACGAGAAAGGATGATGATACAACAACATGTCACTGACCTGATGAGCATAGAACTAGATTCTGACATAGACTAAGTAATTGCCTATGTAAGGGCAAAAGGAGGGTCTGAGGTTCCGTGACGGTTCCGTGACGACTTGAACCCGTGTTTTCAAGTTTGTCGGAAATACCTAATATTGGTATCAGTGAACCGCAAATGATCCATTTAGTATATCCTAGTGTTTTCGCTACGATATGAGCAAGAGCACTTCTTCCATTGACATATTTCTGATATACCCATGGCATCCATCTTAGATCATGGCCGCCATTTTGTGTTTCCTTGCCCTCACATATGCAATAGCCTCTGATCACTTCATTCACTCCACTTTGATTAAGGACACGTAGCCTTAGCCGGAGATTCACCTCTTACATGACACGTGCACCTTAAACCAGATCACGCTGTAGCTGCATGACTCGACAAAGGCTGCCTCCTCTGCCCGAGGCCAGTCCTGCCAAACTGGTCTTCGTGTCCATTGTACCTGATCATGATTAGGCGGCCGAAGCCGGTAGCCTTGCCCATTTACAACCCACAAACATCCCTTATCCCACTTTTCTATCTTCCACACCTGGCTCTGTTTCTTTCTTTCTGAATCTTTATTAGGGGGAGGTAACGAACTTTACGATGAGGCGGTCCGGGTCCTGAATGCAATATTGACAGGGAATTGTGACAAACTAGTGGGAACCCCTCTCTTCGCAATGTTTGGCCTCAGATATTATCGACGGTTCCTGTGTAACACCAAATATTTATTGTTTTAGACACAAAGGTTTTGGGAATGTATTACATGTAAAGAATTTGCCCCTAGCATAAAAAACCGTATATAAGGAGCAGCCCTCTTTGTACAAATCGAACAGGCTCCTAGTCTCTGCCCGTGTGTAGATTCTGTGACTTCTGTGTCCCTGCAGTAATAAACCTTTGGTCTTTGACGCCACCATCGAGAAGCCCGTGTTTCTGTTCATTTGTGCACCAAGGCAGGTGGAACTCCGGGGTCTTTGGGTGTTGTACCCTGACACCTCTGGACGGAACCAAAAAGTCCAGAACTCCACTTGCCTGGCTTCATAAATCTGACTTCGAGGTTTGCCTCAACCATGTACCACTTTACGTGGTGCAAACGCGACGTAAACCTCTCATAAATAAGCCTTGATTTGTCTCTGTGAAGAGTTTGATGGTGATTGCAATGTTACTTTTTCAGATTGACACTTGTGGAAAAAACAAAGATGAAATTATTGCCTTCCTTGTTTTTATTCCCCACTAGTTTTTAATAGTAGGAAGGTGGATATCTGACTATGGTTACCCCCAAACTTTTTGCCTGGTGTTTAGCTGGTTTTTGACATAGTTGGCCTTGGATCCTGCTATTCAGGGCCCCAGGCTAATTGCTCTCTCCTTAAAATGGACTCCATGTACCTTAGGTGCATACACAATTGGAATTGGTTCACCTTATTGGCCCCTGTAACAGTGTACCCTAGGTACCCAGGGCATAGGTGTTTCCAAGGCCTACCAGGGGCTGCAGCATGTATTGTGCCACCCCTGGCCTGGCCTCCATATTTGACACAACTGGCTGATCACTCAGCTGGGGTAAGTTGGTGTAATCACCTCTTACTTAGGTACAGTATGCCTGTGCCTAACCCCAAACTGGACACATATGTTCCTATCAGGCACTCCTATGGAAGGCCTCATCAATCCTAGAGGCAGAGTGCTTGGAAATATGTGAGATGGTGCTCTAGCATGAGCTGAGCCTGTCTGCAGCTGTCGGGAACCACTCCCTAAGCTGTTCCGGGATATTGCCATACCATATACTCTTAAGTGCATTATAATCCTCGCGGTTAAATGCTATCTTTGGTTTGGCTTTATCAAAACATGTCGAGTAAGGTGTCATACGAATTGGAATACTATCCCCTCAACAGTTCTGTCGACGGGGATAGCATTCCACCCTTCTAGAGGGACACGACATGTGTGTAGCCTTAACCCCGGTTAAAGTTAACCAGAGCCTCAGCATCACAAAATGGATGCTGCCACCACAGACACGAGTCTGGCCTCCTGCTGCTGACCGAAACTCGGCAGATGGTGGCCTTGACAAAGGGTTTCCTGCCTTGGGAGGTGCGAGCACCACCCCAGACAGGGTTTTGTGTATTGGGTAGGACAGGGCTGAATAGAATCAGACATGCCCGGGGCACACAAGGTGTCCCTGTGCATAAGCCAGTCCAAACCAGTCCTGGGACTTTCCAGACCCAGGCCTGGCGAGGAGCTGGACAAAGGAAAGGGGGTGTAACCGCCCCCCTTCCTGGTTCCTCCCAGAGGAGGGACCTAGTAGGTGATCCACCCCTCAGATTGGGAATAAGAGTGGGAGCAGTGCCATTGCACAGCAGATCATCCTGAATCAACTTTAAACAAAGAAGAAGACTGGACTTCGACATTCTGCTGCTCAGAAGACTGAAGAGAATCTCCCTTGTGGCCTAGGAGTGGCCACCCTGTGAATACAGGTACCAACCAGCAACGCAATGTCTGCTTTGCCGCCGCCTCCTGCCGGAGCCCGAGCCAGAGCCCGACAAGAACCAGACTCCCAGACCTCTCACAGCCCGATCCACAGTCCCTGCAAAGAAGGGACCCGTGGAGGCACCGAGTGACGTGGGACCGGACCTCTTGGAAGACACTCGAAAAGCTGACTGCGCAGCATCTGAGGCATCCTCGACGTTGTGCTTTGGGGACTGAGAACCCCCACTATCGAGCAGCCCTTGCACCGAAGAAGAGCCCTCCAGCATCTCCACGATCTGCGTGGGGCCCTTTTGCATTGTGCCACTCGACGAGCCATCCCAGCCACTAGCCACGTGGTCAGCGGCCATCTTGGCGACGAAACCGACAAACTACACAGCGGTCTGGTTGCTCCAGACTTGCCCAAGCTCCTGTGAAAAGGAGCCCTCGCTCTGACCTTGCTGGTCCGAGTGTTAAGCATCTTTCGATTCCTGCGTGGCTTGCATTAGCCAAGGGCTGTTTGCTCCGATCAGGTTGCCGACACCGCCAACAGCGAGAAGCCTGCATGGGACAGCTCGTGACCGACTCCTGGACGTCCTCGACCCCCGGTGTCCACGTGGCTGCAGAGAGAAGCTACACGACAACGCCTGTTTGCACCCGACATCGCCTGGTTCCAATCTGGTTCCACGGTAGTCACTGGCTAGTGACTTTGAACATTGTCCCCTCTGCTTTCAGGTCTTCACATCTTCAGATCCACCCTTGGATCCATCGGAACTCTTCACATCGAGCCGCCTGCAGCATCTTCAGCTCCAAGCACCATCGACCAGCGTGACGAAACCCGACACTACTTCGACCCTGTGCACCCGCTTCCTGTGGGTGAGGTAACTCAGCTCCGCCGGTGTTCCTACACTGGTACACATCTCAAGGGCCTGTGTCTTAATTTTCAGCGTTCTAGGTCACTCGGAAGGTTCCTAACTATCTAACTTTGTACTTTTTACGCACCATAAACTTTACATTGGAAAGTGCGTGCACTTTGAACACTGCACCCGAGTCCCGCGGGCCTTTCCCGACTTAGTCACTGCTGGTCTCGAATAGCTCCAGCGATTCGCAAGGCCCTAGGCCTGTTCCCTTTCCGATTGGTATCTCTTATACCACTTTCTTAGTATATGGTTTCGGTGGCCCCTAGGGCTCATCCATATTGTGCAACTTTTGTGTATTTTAAACTGTCTTGTGATTTAACGCTTGTGCTTCTGTGCTCATAAAGAGTCCAGGGGATTTTATAGTTAATAAATAAATATATATTTTCAATATATATCTGTGTGGTGTCCCTTTCATTTGGTATTCAAGGGGGTTGTGTATGGTAATACAGCTGGCTTCACATGCCTTTCAGAGTTTAGCCTAAGACTGCTTTGTCCATGTTACCACTAGGATAACTGGTCTACAAGGTTGAATTACAACCAATCATCATAAGGGTTGCTTGGCATGGTACAAAGTGATCACTAAGAATTATTGAGCATTATATACCAGGCCAACTTCTCACATTGGTGGCAGCGGTGGGATCTGAGCTTGCTGTTGTTTTACCATTACAATCTTTGAGATTATCATTTGAAAGATCACACAGGTACCTGCTAGGTACATATAAAACAAGACTAGTATACTTAAATTCTACTGAACTTAGTTGTTGTAGAGCAAAGAGAGTAGCACACCCTGACTACAACTACTAGATAGGTTTAGTAGGTAAACACCAGTGTAGGTAAATTGCAACACATCCACCCACACTAGAGCAATGTCTGGAGCAGAGGGTTCCACTGGGAACATCCCTGTTGAGAGTGACCCTCCAAGGGCACCATCCAAATTTGCTATTTTTTCCTTTAAGGAACTAAGACAGCTTTGTGTCTTAAGGGGTCTGAAGACAGGGCCTTCCCCTACTACAGACCACCTAAGAGAGCTCTTAGACCAGTCTGAGACTCTAAAGCCCTCTAAGGCAGACCCCACTGGGAATGCTGATGGAGGCCATCCTTCAGAGGATGACACTGTAGACACCCCTGTCCCTATCATCCTGGTAGATGAGGAAGCGCCCATCACTGGAGCTCCTCAGGTAGATGAAGAGGAAGAGGAAGAAGAGACAGAAGGGGGGAGCAGTGAGTCAGATGATGACAGAAATAGTCAGGTGCTGGTCAGTAGACTGAACCAGGCTAACTTAAGCCTATTTGGGACTGAATCAGGTAACAACCCATTCAGACCCCCAGGTGGACTTAACCAGAAGCCTAGGAGGAGAAGGACTCACTCAGGTAACTCTAACATCTCTCATGCTTCTAGAGGTTCTCATGGTCACTCCAGAAGGGAGTTGACTAGCCCTCAGAAAAGGGAACATGAGGCCAAAATGAGAGAGGCTGAATTGAGGATCCAGAGACAAGAATTAGAAGTTGCCCTGGCCCAAGAGAAACTTGCTAGAGCAAGACAGCCTAGAGAGAGTGGATTAGGATCCACTGGTGGCAGCACTATCCAGAAGGATAAAGACAGGTCCTTTGATACAAGAAACCTGAGTAAGATTGTGCCCCCCTACAAAGCTGGGGATGACATCCACAAATGGATGACTGCACTTGAGAGAGCCTGCATGGTAAAGCAGATCCCTCAGGAGCAGTGGGCAGCAATCTTGTGGCTCTCCTTTGAAGGTAGAGGCAGAGACAGACTCCTCACAGTTAGTGATGGGGATTCTAGAAACTACATGGTCCTGAAGAGTGCTCTGATTGATGGGTTAGGCTTAACCACTGAACAGTACAGGTTAATGTTCAGAGACACCCAGAAGACACAGACTCAGGACTGGTCTGAATTTGTTGAATGTGCCACTAAGGCTCTGGAGGGCTGGTTGCTGGGAAGTAAGGTTACTGACTATACAGGATTGTATAATTTAATTATGAGAGAGCACATCTTAAGTAATTGTCAAAATCAGCTTCTACATCAGCACCTGGTTGACTCTGATCTGACCTCCCCACAAGAATTGGGTAGGAGGGCAGACAAATGGGTCAGAACCAGGATCAGGCCTAAGAACCAGGGTGGTGACCAAAAGAAAGAGACTACCAAGCCTCAAGAGAAGGGTGGGGATAAAAGTAAGGAAAAGACTTCCCCAGGGCCCCAAAACTCCAAGAATGGGGGTGGGTCCCAAGACACTTCTACAACCCAGAAAAAGCCTTATTGCCATGCCTGTACACAGGTGGGGCATTACAAAACAGATAGCTGTTGTCCCAAGAATGGCAATAAAGAGAATATAACTCCAGGTAAGGCTCCAGCACCTCCTGTCACTGTTAGCAGTGGTCCCCCAGGTGGTGGGAGCACCCCCAAGAATTTGGGTGGGTTTACTTTTGGAGGACAGGTGGACTCTGGTCTATCCAGGTCCCCTAACTCAGATACTCTTGTCTATGAGACTGGCATGGGGTTTGCCAATTTCACTGCTTGCCCAAACACTTTAAGCAAGTATAGACAGGAGCCCCTCATCAATGGCTTGAAAGTTGAGGCCTTCAGAGACACAGGGGCTAGCATCACCATGGTGGCTGAATGTCTAGTCCCCTCAAGGCAACTTTTACCTGATGCCAAATATCAGGTGACAAACATTGATGGCATAGAAACCAATCATCCCATGGCAGTAGTCAATCTTAGCTGGGGAGGTGTCACTGGCCCAAAGAGAGTGGCAGTGTCAGCAAACTTGCCTGTAGATTGCCTACTGGGTAATGATTTGGAAATCTCAGCCTGGGCTGAGGTTGAACAGCAAACCCATTCTAGAATGGTAAATCTCCATGGAAAGGTTAGTGGGGCTGTGATGGCTACAGCCCCAATCCAAGATGTCTTTGCTGAAAAGGTTGGGAGGGCTGAGCAAACCTCAGCCCCATCTTTAGATAACTTCCCTCCTGAAAAGAGTAGCAGGGCTGTACTAGTAACAGCACATACCCAAACTGAGTCTCCTCCTGAAAAGGTTGGAGGGGCTGTGATGGCCACAGCCCAAACTCAAACTGATACATGGGTAGTGAAGCCTGAAATGAAGGATCACTCAACCCAAACAGAGAGCATTGAGGAGGAAGAGAAATCTCCCTCCCACCAGACTTTAGGCAAGGATCAGCCTCCTCAGGGAACTGATCTTACCTCTGATGAAGGAACTGTCCCAGAGGTTGTTAGGCCTGGCCTGACAGAGCCTCTGATGGCAGTGGACCCTTCTCAGGTGGGACCCAGTCTGGAGCAGGTAACCTGCCCCTCTCTACCTTGCCTTACTCAGCCCAGGGCTGCAGAGGTCAAGAAGGACAGTGAGACCCAAAGGGGCCCCTGTCAAATAAAGCGCCCCCATCATCAGAGTAGGGGCACCGTAACTAGTAGCCCTAGTGAGGTGCAAACTTTAAAAACTCCTGAGGGATCCCCCTTAAAAGTAGTTAGGGACCTCCCCCAGATGGATATTGTTGGGCACAGCCAAACCTGGGACCCTAAGGGTCCAAACCTGAACTGTCCCTCCAGTAAGCCAAACAGAGGGACTCAGCCTCCAGCTTTAGGTAGCCAGAGGTTGACCCTGAGAGCACAGTGCAACTCAGTCAAAGAAAGAAAGGCACACATGGTGGAGAGTGATTGGAGGAAGCTGAGTCCTACAGAGGAATCTCACTTCAGTACTCCATCCCAACACCAGCCTTTAACTTTGCAAAGACACACCACAGGTAGAGATTCCCTATGGTGGAGACCCTCAGATACCCTTAGGGTGAGGGATTGCTTAGTGGACCATGAGACAGGGGGTAACCAAGCCAGAGCTGGTACTTCCTTATATGGCCACTTAGGCAATATAGGCTTACCTGGTCAAGGATAGCCTTATCTCCTTTCGTTTGGGGGGGGGGGGGGTTATGTAGGAAGGTGGATATCTGACTATGGTTACCCCCAAACTTTTTGCCTGGTGCTTAGCTGGTTTTTGACATAGTTGGCCTGGGATCCTGCTATTCAGGGCCCCAGGCTAATTGCTCCCTCCTTAAAATGGACTCCATGTACCTTAGGTGCATACACAATTGGAACTGGTTCACCTTATTGCGCCCTGTAACAGTGTACCCTAGGTACCCAGGGCATAGGTGTTTCCAAGGCCTACCAGGGGCTGCAGCATGTATTGTGCCACCCCTGACCTGGCCTCCATATTTGACACAACTGGCTGATCACTCAGCTGGGGTAAGTTGGTGTAATCACCTCTTACTTAGGTACAGTATGCCTGTGCCTAACCCTAAACTGGACACATATGTTCCTATCAGCCACTCCTATGGAAGGCCTCATCAATCCTAGAGGCAGAGTGCTTGGAAATATGTGAGATGGTGCTCTAGCATGAGCTGAGCCTGTCTGCAGCTGTCGGGAACCACTCCCTAAGCTGTTCCGGGATATTGCCATACCATATACTCTTAAGTGCATTATAATCCTTGCGGTTAAATGCTATCTTTGGTTTGGCTTTATCAAAACACGTCGAGTAAGGTGTCATACGAATTGGAATACTATCCCCTCGACAGTTCTGTCGACGGGGATAGCATTCCACCCTTGTAGAGGGACACGACATGTGTGTAGCCTTAACCCCGGTTAAAGTTAACCAGAGCCTCAGCATCACAAAATGGATGCTGCCACCACAGACACGAGTCTGGCCTCCTGCTGCTGACCGAAACTCGGCAGATGGTGGCCTGGACAAAGGGTTTCCTGCCTTGGGAGGTGCGAGCACCACCCCAGACAGGGTTTTGTGTATTGGGTAGGACAGGGCTGAATAGAATCAGACATGCCCGGGGCACACAAGGTGTCCCCGTGCATAAGCCAGTCCAAACCGGTCCTGGGACTTTCCAGACCCAGGCATGGCGAGGAGCTGGACAAAGGAAAGGGGGTGTAACTGCCCCCCTTCCTGGTTCCTCCCAGAGGAGGGACCTAGTAGGTGATCCACCCCTCAGATTGGGAATAAGAGTGGGAGCAGTGCCATAGCACCTCAGATCATCCTGAATCAACTTTAAACAAAGAAGAAGACTGGACTTCGACATGCTGCTGCTCAGAAGACTGAAGAGAATCTCCCTTGTGGCCTAGGAGTGGCCACCCTGTGAATACAGGTACCAACCAGCAACGCGACGTCTGCTTTGCCGCCGCCTCCCGCGGGAGCCGGAGCCCAGAGCCCAACAAGAACCAGACTCCCAGACCTCTCACAACCCGGTCCACAGTCCCTGCAAAGAAGGGACCCGTGGAGGCACCGAGTGACGTGGGACCGGACCTCTTGGAAGACACTCGAAAAGCTGACTGCGCAGCTTCTGAGGCATCCTCGACGTTGTGCTTTGGGGACTGAGAACCCCCACCATCGAGCAGCCCTTGCACCGAAGAAGAGCCCTCCAGCATCTCCACGATCTGCGTGGGGCCCTTTTGCATTGTGCCACTCGACGCGCCATCCCGGCCACTAGCCACGTGGTCAGCGGCCATCTTGGCGACGAAACCGAAAAACTACACAGCGGGTCTGGTTGCTCAAGACTTGCCTAAGCTCCTGTGAAAAGGATCCCTCGCTCTGACCTTGCTGGTCGGAGTGTTAAGCATCTTTCGATTCCTGCGTGGCTTGCATTAGCCAAAGCCTGTTTGCTCTGATCAGGTCGCCGACACCGCCAACAGCGAGAAGCCTGCGTGAGACAGCTCGTGACCGACTCCTGGACGTCCTTGACCCCCGGTGTCCACGTGGCTGCAGAGAGAAGCTACACGACAACGCCTGTTTGCACCCGACATCGCCTGGTTCCAATCTGGTTCCACGGTAGTCACTGGCTAGTGACTTTGAACACTGTCCCCTCTGCTTTCAGGTCTTCACATCTTCAGATCCACCCTTGGATCCATCGGAACTCTTCACATCGAGCCGCCTGCAGCATCTTCAGCTCCAAGCACCATCGACCAGCGTGACGAAACCCGACACTACTTCGACCCTGTGCACCCGCTTCCTGTGGGTGAGGTAACTCAGCTCTGCCGGTGTTCCTACACTGGTACACATCTCAAGGGCCTGTGTCTTAAGTTTCAGCATTCTAGGTCACTCGGAAGGTTCCTAACTATCTAACTTTGCACTTTTTACGCACCATAGACTTTACATTGGAAAGTGCGTGCACTTTGAACACTGCGCCCGAGTCCCGCAGGCCTTTCCCGACTTAGTCACTGCTAGTCTCGAATAGCTCCAGCGATTTCCAAGGCCCTAGGCCTGTTCCCTTTCCGATTGGTATCTCTCATACCACTTTCTTAGTATATGGTTTAGGTGCCCCCTAGGGCTCATCCATATTGTGCAACTTTTGTGTATTTTAAACTGTCTTGTGATTTAACGCTTGTGCTTGTGTGCTCATAAAGAGTCCAGGGGATTTTATAGTTAATAAATCAATATATATATTTTCAATATATATCTGTGTGGTGTCCCTTTCATTTGGTATTCAAGGGGGTTGTGTATGGTATTACAGCTGGCTTCACATGCCTTTCAGAGTTTAGCCTAAGACTGCTTTGTCCACGTTACCACTAGGATAACTGGTCTACAAGGTTGAATTACAACCAATCATCATAAGGGTTGCTTGGCATGGTACAAAGTGATCACTAAGAATTAGTGAGCATTATATACCAGGCTAAATTCTCACATTAATTTCAACTGTTACTTTCTTTTGGAAACATTTATTTGAGTCAATAAAATGTACATTTTTGATATTATTCTATCATATTTTCCTTTTCTATTCTTTTTTTCATTAATATTGAAAGGAAAATCCCTGCCAATTTTCAATTATTTCCAAAGATACCTCATGTACTCCTTTCTTGTTTACTCCAGGATGGGAAGAAGAATAGTACACAACAAGAATAGGATGGTGTGGGACATGTCCCATGACAATTCCTCTACAACACCTGAACCTGGCAGCTTTCCAGGCATGCTCCTTGAATGTTGGTGAATTGAAAAAACTTGTAACATTAAGCATTGACCAACTTGGCTCACCTGTTTGAAGTACGACTGCTTTTGCCGGCTCTACATCAGTTGATCTTGTCTGGATGAGCTCAGTCCCACAGAATAAAATATTTTTTTTATAATCCTCATTACTGTAGACCTTCCGTGGAAAGGGCTTGTTGATGTTCGGCAGGGGTGTCTTTGTGACCGGAACGCTCTCACCTTTGGGATTAAATATAGTGAAGTTCAACATCATGCATGGACAGACAGCCTGACAAAGCTCCCCACTCCTACTCAAGGCACATCAACAGCTTAGAGCCCCCCTGTGGCATCGAATCAAGGAGGTATGCTTTGTTTTGTCTCTAGTGGGGTTTGTATTCTTCAGCAAAATGATCTTAGACCCTTGTTCCACAGTATGTTATGTCAGATGTTTCATTGGCTTTCAAAGCAAAGGACATAAGACCACCCACACGTATCCAAGACATAGGTACATCTTTAAACTTGAGTGACTCACATCTTACCCCAGGTCAGTCCTATGAGAGAGTGACCAAAAGGAAAAGATGTAGTAAGTCTGGGAGCACTGCTAGGCTAGGTGGACATGGGGTGAAGAAAAATATGAGCATTTTTAGTTAACAACCTTACATTTTTACCATAGGTATAACAAAAACTAGGTGCAGATCAATAATACAGACATCTTGATTATTCTAATTGCCTCTTCCTGGGCTCTTTGGCCCATGGTCTGCAGCGTCTTCAGAGCCTCCGAGACTCAACAGCCCACCTAGCGCCTGAGCTCCAGCTCCTTCTTCTGCCTCAGCTTCCATGAAGTATCAGCATTGGCACCTGATGGATATTATTCCATGGAGACACTGTATTTGCAAACTAACCTGCCCAGATCAAAATAATAAAAAATAATAATAATCCCACTTATAAAGCGCCTGGTTACCCTGAACTAGCGTGTCCCTGCCCTGCGGAGCAGACTGCCCTCGGCAGCTAGAAAGCCCTGCCCTAGGGGGGAGTACTAGCGGAGGGGAAAAGAAATTTTTCAGTTTTTTCCAAAAAATAGCCTCCGAGCCCTCAAGCCGGAGGCTCATAGGGAGTTTGTTCCACTGCTGTGCAGCCACAAAACAAAATGAACGGCCACCCATCCAAGCTCTCTAGATGGTAGGAACAAACACCTGACCCGTCCCGCTCGATCTGAGTTGCCGGGTCGGTGAGTAGAGTGTGAGTAGATCAAACAGGTAGGAGGGGCCTGTCCTATGTAGGATCCAGCGCCTTGAACAGAACTCTCTCCCTAATTGGCAACCAGTGGAGGGGATCCAGCGCTTTTTTTTGAGGAGGCTCTCCTCGGGAGCATAAGAACCAAACAAGCAGCTGCGTTTTGGATACCTTGGAGTCTCTGCACGCATTTATCGGTAGCAACCAGGTACAGCTTGTTACCATAGTCCAGGCGCGATGTCACCAGCGCATGCACCATGGCCTTCCTGGCTGTAGTAGGCAGCACATCCAGGGTTTTCCATAGGCCCCGCAGGACTCCAAAACAGGCACCTGCCACCTGCCTGGTGTGGTACTCAATAGAGAGCCTGGTGTCCAGCCATACCCCAAGGTTTTTAGCCCGTTCACAGGGCGTGGGGGTGGGTCCCAGAGTCTGTGGCCACCATGCCGGTGACCAAACTGATGGATCCTTCCCTATCACAAGCACCTCAGTCTTATTACCATTCAATTTCAAGCAATTATTTGCCATCCAAAATGCCAGTTCTTGCAGGCACGCCACAAAATTGAAGGCTGGTGCATCCTGTGCCTGTGTTAGGGAAACCACCAGTTGAGTGTCATCGGCATAGGACACGACCGTGACTCCAAAACCCTCTGCAATCTCAGCTAGAGGCGGGACGTAAAGATTAAAGAGGGTTGGGCTCAGGGTAGATGTCAGAACACTAAACTCGATCTTGGCTTACCGACTCTTGCACAGGAACAGAGATGCTAGTACCCAAATCCCTCTCAGAAATGCTGGTAGGTCTTTACACAGAACCTCCCATCATTACCTTAAGGGACGGGGGAATTGGATAAAATAACAAACAGAGAAGAGACTGGTCCTGCGTTGGTTCCCTCAGACTGCTGCCTTCTGGGTGGACTTGTTCGATGGAACCTAAAACAACAACACAACATTACATTCCTGCCTTCCTGCTGTCTATTGGAGTCTACTCTATTATTGTCTCTATAGTATTCTCTCACCCACCCTTATGCTGCTGGACCTTAGCTTCTCTTCTGAGCTTTTTTGATAGTAATTCTCTTCTCCTCTAATTAGTTGTCACTATGTAAAAGAATAAACAGAGATATTAATTTCCTTCTCTGGTGAGCACTAGTGCTAATAATAATTATAGTCTTAGTAAGTGCACTTACTTCACTTATTAGTGGAGTTTCCTCAAATGGGGGGTTCTGTTATGATGTATTTTTTCTTATTTAGGATCCTCTGAGTGTCTAACTCTAGCTTATCTTTTTCTTTTGCAGGTTAGCTGAGTCATTCACTTTTTAACAGTTTCTTGGTGAGTATTTACATATATACATTGCTTTTGCATTCATTTGCATTACTGAGAACTTTCTAATAATCTTTTCTTTTCCCTCTAGTTCGTTTTCAACAGAAATGGTGCAACTCCGATTTCAACTTCAATCAGGTAGCAGCTTATACAACCATTTGCTCTAAACAACGAATGTTCACTTAGCTTTACTCTTCTGAGTCTGAGTTCCAGCGAAATTGCTTCTCTGCTCGGACTTGTCAAATCAGGGTCTTCTTCTCCAAACCCCTTCACTGTTTCACACTTGATGCTTCAGTCCTCTGACTTTTACTCATCACGAAATTCTCCTCAAAAGTTCTTAAATACTTATTCGGCAACTCACGCTTGGCTTCACGCGCCGAGTTCCGAGTTCAAGGCGTCTTTAAACTAGGTTGCGGCTACGGCCGCTCTGCTTCTAAACAAGAAATATTACTTCAGAAATTGGCTTCGCTCAGGAATTCGAACCACTCCAGTCAGGTTCGTCGTTGAAGTGCGCATTTCCCGCGGCGCTCGCGCTGCACATCGAATTCCCTGCAGCTGTGGTCTAAGAGACTGGAACGCCTACTTGCTATCTGCCCTGGCAACAGCGGCGGCCATCTTATGTCTCCAGGACCGCACTCTTTCTGCCCAAGTGTTTTCTATAGCATCTGGTCCGGTTAGTGTCGTAGTTGGGTAGTAAAGAATAGAACCTAAGGTTCGGGTCCTGACAGTACCCCCCAACAAGGCAGGTCCTCTCTTTCTTGGCTTGGTGGGAAATCGTTGATGAAAGGATCTAATTAATCTCGGTGCATGAACATCCTCCTCTGATTCCCAAGATCGCTCTTCTGGGCCATTGCCTTTCCAGTCTAATAAATAATACAACTTCCCTCTGGATCTGTTGGAGTCTAAAATTTCTTTTACTACATACTCAGTTCCTGTTTCCAACTGAATTGGCTTTGGGGGTGATTGATTTCTCATGTTTGCAAAAACCTTCTTTAGCAGTGATACATGGAAGACTGGGTGTATCTTTAACCATGGTGGGAGTCTTAGTCGATAAGTAACCTGATTAATTTGTTCCTCAATTGTATATGGGCCGATAAATCGAGGTTGAAACTTTCTGTTTCCTTTTAGCCTCAAATTTCTAGTACTTAACCAGACCTGATCTCCATTAGCCAAGGATGGCCCAGCACGTCTCTTCCGATCGGCATATTCTTTGTACTTTTCTTTGGCTGCTTGTAGATTGTCTATAGCCTTTTGCTGAATTTGAAGCAGGTGTGACATGACTTCCTTAACTGCTGGAACTGCTGTTTCCATCTGTCGAATGGTAGCATTCGGATGCCTGCCATAGTTCACAAAAAAGGGGGAATACCCTGTTGAGCTGTTCTTTGCATTATTGTGAGCAAATTCCGCTGTCCACAAATATTCCGACCAATTTCCTTCTTCTTTTAAAAGGAACAGCCGCAAATATTGTTCCAGTTCTTGGTTTACTATTTCAGTCTGCCCATCTGTTTCAGGGTGGTAACTAGTGGAGAATCTAACTTCTGTTCCCAAACCTTCCATAAAGGCCTTCCAAAACCAGGACACAAATTGGGAACCCCTATCAGATATGACAATTTTTGGAATTCCATGTATCTTGACAATTTGGGAGCTGAAGTGGGCAGCTAACTGTTTGGCTGAAGAAACCCCTTTTAAAGCTGTAAAGTGGGCCATCTTTGAAAAGGCATCCACCACCACTAGGATGGTGTTGTATCCTTGACTAGTGGGTAAATCTGTAATAAGATCTAATGTAACTGAGTGCCATGGATGGGGAGGTGTGGGTAGAGGTTGCAATAACCCCTTTGGAGCCTGCCGTTCTGACTTCCCCTGCGCGCAAATCTCACAGGACTTAACATACTTCTCATTATCCGATGCCATTTTAGGCCACCAATAATGTCTCTTAATTAACTCCTCAGTCTTGGCTTCTCCTTTGTGACCGGCTAATTTGTCATTATGACATGCTTGCATTACTTGTTGCTGTAACTCAGTTGTCGGTAGATACAAGGCATTCCGATGATAAGGCGTTTGTTGAATTATCCTTCTGTTAGCATCCTCCACCGCCCAACTCTGCATGGCCTCTGGACTGATAACATTTGCAATCGACTCCTGTAGTCGAATGGAGGTTGTGGCTCCTATGATCTTGTCATTGGGAATGATTGGCTGAATGTCTGTAGCGGTCTTGTGAAACTCCGTACCAATCCTGATTAATGCATCCGCTTTTCCATTTTGAGCTCCAGGACGAAACGTGATCACAAAATCATAATCTGCAAAATACAGAGACCATCTTAGTTGTCGTGGCGTGAGAGTTCTGGCAGTTTTCAAGAATTTTAAGTTGCGATGATCCGTGAACACCGTTTCTTGATGACGGGCTCCCATCAAATAGTGTTGCCACTCTTTAAAGGCGTCCTTAATGGCCAACAACTCCTTCTCAGTGATTGTATAGTGTATCTCCGCTTAAGTCAACTTTCTAGATCGATAAGCGATCGGATGCAGTTGGCCTGTAGTCTTGTGTCGCTGCGATAACACTCCTCCCACTGCTTGGTCTGACGCGTCAGTCTCTACGTAAAAAGGTTCCGAGGGATCAGCATGTAATAGGACTGGCGCCGTCGTGTAATCCTCTTTTAAAGATTGAAAGGCCTCCTCCGCTTCCTTTGACCACTCAAACTTGGTTCCTTTTCTCAGTAATTTAGTAAGGGGGAGAATCTTTCTGGAGAACTCGCTGATAAATTTCCGATAGAAGTTAGCGAATCCGATGAAGCTATGGACTTCCTTCACGCTTCTCGGAGATTCCCAGTTCGTCACCGCTTCCACCTTGCGTTGATCCATCAAAATTCCGGGCGGTGACAGTACGAAGCCCAAGAACTCCACCTGTGACACATCAAACGCGCATTTTCATAGCTTCACAAACAATTTGTTCTCCTGAAACTTCTGCAACACTCCCTTCACTTGCTCGTGATGTTTTGCCACATCTGAGGAATAAATTAGAATATCGTCAATGTACACAATCGCACACCGATCAATAAATTCCTTCAGGACGTCGTTGATGAAGTGCTGGAAGGCTGCTGGGGCATTGCACAGTCCATAGGGCACCACCTGATATTCAAAGAGCCCAAATCTAGTCCGGAATGCCGTCTTCCACTCATCTCCTTCGCGCATTCGACCTAGATGATAGGCCCCCCTCAAGTCGAGCTTGGTGTAGATTCGAGCTCCCTTCACTTGGTCTAGAAGCATCAAAATCAATTGTAAGGGGTACCGTTTTTTTTTGGTTATCTTGTTGATGGCTCTATAGTCGATGCACGTCTGCAAATCTCCCTCCTTCTTCGGTACGAAAAATAAGGGAGATGAAACGGGCGACTGGGACGGCCGGATGAAACCATTGGCTAGATATTTGTCCAAGTACTCCATTAGATGTTGATGCTCCTTCTCGGTCAAGGCGTAGACACGACTGCATGGCAAATTTGATCCCGGCTCTAATTCTATCTTGCAGTCGTAAACTCGATGTGGTGGTAAATGTTCTGTTTCCACTTCATTGAACGCATCCGTAAATTTCTTATATTCTTCGGGAATTTCCTGAACGTTTTTCACGCACATGGAATGCCTAGTGGTACACAAATACAACGCTGTGTTGTCCTTTACTAGCCTGGTCTCTGAATTAAAACAATTCTCATGACAATAACTCGAATCCATCACAATGGTTCTGGAGCTCCAGTTGATCCTAGGATTGTGCTCAGTAAGCCATGGGAGGCCAAGAATTAGTTGGAACTGGGGAGCATCTATAAAGTTAAACTGAATCTTCTACTGATGCCCATCACTGGTCATCAATTGGATTATCTCTGTGTGCCTCACGATTGGTCCCAAAGAAAGATTTCTCCCATCCACAGCATGAACAGGTACGCTCTTTGCCTTTCAGATTGCCTGTATTCCAACCTTAGCTGCAAATCTTAAATCGCAGAAGTTCCCTGTGGCTCCCGAGTCAATCATCACTGATACTTCCGTTAAGGTAGTCTTTCTGAATTTCACTTCCATAGTCAGAACTAAATGCGGAGCTGCTGATTGTAGCGTATTCGCCACTTGATGTTCATGTGGAGTTATTTTTTGAATCGCACTCACCTGCTCAACTCCTCCCACAGGTGGTGCCGTTAGTTTTCCTTCGTCTTGAAGGGGCCCTTAGGTTTCTTCGGGCAATCTCGAACAAAATGGCTCCCGGATCCACAATACATGCATTGGTTATTTGCTCTTCTTTTTTCCTTCTCTTCCTTAGTCAAAGGGCCTCTTATAGCTCCAATCTGCATTGGTTCGACTCCTGAGTGAGTTTCAGAGGTTCTAGCGCCATCTGACCGAGCCCGGTCAAATCTTGGAGGTATCACCTTAAATTCTTTCTTCTTCTCTCCTCGCCGCTCTCCATGACGGAAATCTATCTCCAACACCAAATCTATAAGTGCTGAAATCTCGGTGGGCCGATTAGGAATCTGAGCCAAGGTGTCCTTTAATTCATCTCTCAGCCCACAATAGAATACTGCAGCCCTCTTACTGTCTGGCCAATTGGTCTCCACCACCAACTTATTGAACTGGGCCAGATAAGCGATTAAGTCTCGATTTCCCTGTCGTAAATCTAACAATTCATTATCCACCACCTGGGATATTTTCCGTCGGTCGAATATCCGTAAAAACTCTTGTTTGAAATCTTCAAAGTTCCTTAACAAAGGGTCAACTCGTGAGACTAAGGGCATGGACCACGAAGCTGCATCCCCACTTAGATATGAGAGTATGAAAGCCACTCCAGACTGCGCGTCGGGGAAGATCGAAGGGCGGCACATGAAGTGTAACGAGCATTGAGAGAGGAATATCTGCGCCTTCTGTGGATCCCGGTTAAATCTCTCTGGAGCTGCCAATGGAATGACTGGGGAGAAAGAATGTATCACCTGTGTGGTAGATCTATTGGTAGTCTCTAATACTGGGTCCATGGCTTCCCTCTCCAAGCTACTAGGTTGGCGTAACCTTAACGCCAATTCGACAGTTTCTTTTCTGGCACTAACTACTTCCTGCCTCAGGTTTCGATTTTCCTCCCTAACCGCTCCCTATTCATTCTGTATTGCGTCTAGGATTGTACCGAAGAATTGGACATCAATTCCTTCCGCCATCTCTGTTCGGGTGCGAAGGCAACTTGGGAAATTCACTCTGTCAGAACTCTAAACTCAATCTTGGCTTACCGACTCTTGCACAGGAACAGAGATGCTAGTACCCAAATCCCTCTCAGAAATGCTGGTAGGTCTTTACACAGAACCTCCCCATTACCTTAAGGGACGGGGGAATTGGATAAAATAACAAACAGAGAAGAGACTGGTCCTGCGTTGGTTCCCTCAGACTGCTGCCTTCTGGGTGGACTTGTTCGATGGAACCTAAAACAACAACACAACATTACATTCCTGCCTTCCTGCTGTCTATTGGAGTCTACTCTATTATTGTCTCTATAATATTCTCACACCCACCCTTATGCTGCTGGACCTTAGCTTCTCTTCTGAGCTTTTTGATAGTAATTCTCTTCTCCTCTAATTAGTTGTCACTATGTAAAAGAATAAACAGAGATATTAATTTCCTTCTCTGGTGAGCTCTAGTGCTAATAATAATTATAGTCTTAGTAAGTGCACTTACTTCACTTATTAGTGGAGTTTCCTCTAATGGGGGGTTCTGTTATGATGTATTTTTTCTTATTTGGGATCCTCTGAGTGTCTAACTCTAGCTTATCTTTTTCTTTTGCAGGTTAGCTGAGTCATTCACTTTTTAACAGTTTCTTGGTGAGTATTTACATATATACATTGCTTTTGCATTCTTTTGCATTACTGAGAACTTTCTAATAATCTTTTCTTTTCCCTCTAGTTCGTTTTCAACAGAAATGGTGCAACTCCGATTTCAACTTCAATCAGGTAGCAGCTTATACAACCATTTGCTCTATGTAATGTAATGTAATGTAATGTAATGTATTGGCATTTATATAGCGCACTACTTACCCGTAGGGTCCCAAGGCGCTTCGACCGCTGTGAAACCCTTCCTGGCTTCCCTGAGAGATGGTCCCTTAATGGGTATCTCCAGGGTGAGACCAGGCATCCCCGGCGGTCTGTTGGGGCCGTTAGTGAAGATGAGGCAAGCTAATGCCCAGAGTTGCCGAGTGTGATCGCTGATCAGAGTGGGCACCGAGGCGAGAGAATTATCGAGTCCGCTGACCCTGGTCCAGAAACCTGCCGCGCCGGGAATCGAACCCTGGTCCCGGGCCGTCCTCTGCTCTCGGGTCTGCCGCCTCTAACCAGTGAGCCACACTACTTCATTCGCTCTAAACAACGAATGTTCACTTAGCTTTACTCTTTTGAGTCTGAGTTCCAGCGAAATTGCTTCTCTGCTCGGACTTGTCAAATCAGGGTCTTCTTCTCCAAACCCCTTCACTGTTTCACACTTGATGCCTCAGTCCTCTGACTTTTACTCATCACAAAATTCTCCTCAAAAGTTCTTAAATAATTATTCGGCAACTCGCGCTTGGCTTCACGCGCCGAGTTCCGAGTTCAAGGCGTCTTTAAACTAGGTTGCGGCTACGGCCGCTCTGCTTCTAAACAAGAAATATTACTTCAGAAATTGGCTTCGCTCAGGAATTCGAACCACTCCAGTCAGGTTCGTCGGTGAGTGCGCATTTCCCGCGGCGCTCGCGCTGCACATCGAATTCCCTGCCGTTGTGGTCTAAGAGACTGGAACGCCTACTTGCTATCTGCCCTGGCAACAGCGGCGGCCATCTTATGTCTCCAGGACTGCACTCTTTCTGCCCAAGTGTTTTCTATAGCATCTGGTCCGGTTAGTGTCGTAGTTGGGTTGTAAAGAATAGAACCCAAGGTTCGGGTCCTGACAGTAGACCCCTGAGGCACCCCCGTTTCAGTTTGATGACTTTTAATAGTAGGATCCCTGCGCCACCTGAAAGCTGCGCTCAAACAAGAAGGATTCCATCCACCTCAGAGCACTACCTGCCACACCTCCTTTCCTCAAACAATGCAGCAGGGTATGATGGGCAACCCTATCAAACGCAGCACTTAAATCTAAAAGAATTAAGGCCGCTGTTTGTCCCGCATCCACATGTTTTCTTATGGTCTCGATTGAAAATAGCAGAGCCGATTCGGTGGAATAGAGGGCACGAAAACCGGACTGAGTGGGGTGAAGGAGGTTGTGTTTACAGATATGCACTGTGAGTTGAGTGTTCACTACCTTCTCCACTACTTCTGCGAAGTAAGGAAGCAGGAAAATAGGATGCAGATTATCCAGTTGGCCAGGGCTAATGTGCGATTTCTTAGTTAATGGAAGAACAACTGCTTCCTTTCATTTTTCAGGCACCGTACCCGCCATAAAGGACATCTCCAAGAAATGTCTGCTGCAAGGCTCAAGAGTCACGATACTTCCTCTAAGCACCCTAGAGGAGGCAGGATCTCTAGGTGAGCCTGACTTAACACTAAGGATAGTTTTAATTAGAGTCTCTGGGGAAGGACGGTGAATTTATCAATGCATCCTATCTCTAGAGTGTTACCCGCTTCGGCCGCCATCCCGTGGCCTACTCGAGCAGAGACAGGAAAGGTAAAGTAGATCTCCTCCACCTTCTCTGTGGAAAAAAGCAGCCACGCGGTTGCATGACTCCTCTGAGCCAACCACTGGAGCTACAGTTTTTGCTAGTGAGGATATTCCTTTATAGACCCTAAACAGATATTTCGCTGCGCTCTTGGCCGTCTCAATTAGTTCCTGATAGTATGATGCCTTAGCCCTTCTGATGAGAGCATAATAGCTCTTCAGAGTGGTTTTATACCCACTCTCCGCTAGGGCAGAAAAGTATTTCCTCTAATGGCTAAGGAGGAGGCGTGGGAGCACCACCAGGGCACTATTAAAACACCACTGTGTGCCCGCACCTCGCTCGGGATGCTGTGTTTAGGAATTACCTTTCCCAGAGTTAATATGGGGCTTGAGGAGGTCAGAGAGGCATGGACACACCATAAAGGTACTATTAAACAGCAGTGCTTAATTTGAGCCTATGATTTCCGGTGCTCGGCACCAGCCCTTAATTGTCAACATCAGCACTTATGACAGTCTGCTGAGTGGTGACACTGATTGTCTAATATAGAGATGAAAAGAACAACAGTTGTTTAATTATTCAATATACATAAAAAATGACTCATTCCTCCTGCCCAAGCCATTCTGGATGGAATAGTCTGAATTGTCACAATTGTAGGAGTGTGATGGTTAGTAGTAGTGTTGATACTGTCCATGGCAGTGATGGCACAAGCAGTAGGTGGTGCAAGCTGCTGTTGCCTCCTGACGAGTGACCCAGCACTTTTTGGTTTACAAATTATTAACTGTAAAACACTTATCTGTTTCCCCAATGTGGAGCACTGTTTTTGGGTCCTACATTACCCAGAATGCATCTGTGGGCCAGTGGAGGCCAGACAAGGTGTGGCAGTGCCCAGAGGACACTATTAAAACATCTTGTGTTCTCGCAGCACCCATCAGAGCCAGGAGTAGGCTGGGCTGGACTGGACTGAGCAGGGCTGGGCCGTGGTTGGCTGGACTGAGCAGGGCTGGGCCAGGCTGGGCTGTGCTGTGCTGTGCTGTACTGGGCTGGGCTGGGCGGGTCTGGGCCTGGCCTGACCCACCGTGTTTTATCTCTTCTAATTTAGGATGGTTAAGCTCAGTTTTTCCGAGCGATCCAGGTGGTGGTGAAAAGGAAACCAACCAGAGGAAGCAGCAGTGCTCCTCACAGAGGTACGTCCACCGATAAAATGTTAGAAAGGGCAGCTGGAGTGACCAGCGGTGACCTTACTCTCAAGGGTAAAACACTTTCCATGGGCTGAGGGCAGGGTCACCCTTCTGTTGTTCCCCTAATTGAGGTCAATTGGCCTAGCGCCCCTACAGCGAGCCTCATGCGGGCTCTATCAACAAACCAGACCGGTCACACCAGTTACCAGGACCCTAGTGGCCCACGTCTCAACCCCAGAATTTGTAAAAGGAAGAAAGTGTGTAACCCTACAACGGAGGATCCAACTGCAGATATAAACGTCAACAGGCTAGGAGCTTCACTGACTAAGGGATGGGGGTAAGGCCCATTGAAGACTATTTTACTAACTATAATACCTGTTACAGGCCCTGTTGGCCCCTTTTTTTGAGAGACTGGCCATATCAAGTATCAGCTTTCCTCACTCATTGAACAAGCTTGCCCTACCCCTCCCACTTCACCTCCAGCGCCCTGGCAAATATTACATTGGGGAAGATTTAGTCCACCCCAGGAGACATTCCTAGCCCATCTCCATGACTCTGGATTCTGCTGCTGCTCATCAACCCCAGCTTTGTACGCAGCCCGACCCACATGGGTATCAAATCTATGAAGCAACTCAATTGCGCACATTGGTCACACATTGGCTAGAGAGCCTTCAATTGATATGACGTCCACTCCCCCAGTCTTGGCTGGTAGCGGATATAACACCAGGACCTATAATGAGATGACTCAGGGGAACCTAAATGTTACCGCCCAGTACCACTCATCGAGACATCTGTTACATTAGTTTAGAGAGTAATCTTCTTTTGGATAAGCTCCTGGTCGTGTATTAACAACATTTTACACATGACCCAATATGGTTTTAGAGAACTGTTGGGCACAATGGAGCAGTGTCTAACTTGCACCTAAAAGTATACAATACACTGATGGGTGGAATGCTTGAATAAATCTTAGCCACCGGTAATCTCCTGGGCCGCATCAGAATCCATCAGTATTTATCACACTATGGTACCGCAGTTTGAATCCAGTCATATGCGAACCGGTCTTGACCCTACTTCAATAGGAACAGTCCAGCCTGAACTGCCAAGCCAGGGCCGCCATGAACCGCAACACAAGCAACCCAGGACCAGTTTTGCTCTAATAAAGGGCTCATCAGTCGGGTGTGGTTTGGTTCCGATGACACACTGTGCACTTGACCAATGTCGGGGCATAACCGTCCCACTTAGGGTGAGACAATAAGTATGCAAAAAAGTGATGGGTAGAATGCTTGAATTAACCTCAGCCCAATCCATGTTTATTTTGCACACCGTGCCACCTCCGGTTGGACCCAGAAATATGCAAATCACTCTTTACCCCGCTACAATCGGAACAGTGCAGCCTGAACTGCTGAGTGAGACATTCCCTGAACCGGGACACAAGCAACCCAGGCCCAGTTTTGCACTAGTTATGGTTTCATCAGCCCTATGTGTGATGGGTCTGCCCAAACGTTGGTCCTGTGCCCAGTGGGCCCCTGAAACCAAGGTATACCTGGCAGATAAGCCCAAAATAAGGGTGAAACCTGCCCTGTGTTGCTTGTTTTATGGTTCAGGGTGGTCCGGCCTGGCAGCGTGGGCTGGCCTTTTCCGATGGGAGGAGGTTCAAGGCAGATTTACAAATGGCCTGGTCCAAACTGAGGCGGCATGGCGGGTGTGAAATGAGAATTGAGATACGGCCCGAGCGACGGCCAGTGGTTCATTGAAGCATTCCATCCATCACCTTGTTGTTGTGTCAGTTGCCACCCTAAGTGTGATGGGTTTGCCCAGACATGGGCACCGTGCTCACTGCACCACTGGAATCAAGCCGGCCCTAGCTGATGAGCCCATGAGATGAAACCGGTCCTAGGCTGCTTGCTTTCCGGTCCCGGGAGGATCTGGCATGGAAGTTGAGGCTGAATTGCTCAAATAGGAGCAGGGTCAAGGCAGATTTGCATAAGGCTGGGTCCCAACTGAGATGGCATGGTGGGTAACAAAATGAACAGGGATGTATCCGAGTGACTGACAGCAGCTGGCAGTAGTAAACAAAACATCTTTCATTGATCTTGTAACTGTGTTTGTAATTGCAAGCATGATCTGATGAATTTCTCATCTCCCACTGATTGTACCCGGGTCTACAATGTTCTTCCCTTTGCTTTTGTACATGTAGGTTCGCAACGGAGGACATATCAGCACTCAGTCCTGCAGAAGCGGTGAGCTTGCCAACATTGATATTCAAGCACCCTGTGACATGGGTATATAAATGACACCATATTTTGAATACTGCTACCAAAGATACCTGTGAGCATGCCCTCATTGACGATGCAGCTCCCGCTGATCAGGATGGCATCACATGGGAAATACAGCTTCTTCTCTGGTAATAAAAAGACATCTCCTGGGACCAAATCCTGTGATTCAATCTCTTTAAAATCTGTGAGAAAATAGGAAATGGATCTCTTTTTAAAAGATTTATTTCAGCTTTACACAATATAACATAAATCGTGGGCCATTGATCAGTGAACATTGGCTGCTACACACATTGGCATATACAGGCTGCTGGATATAGGGCTGAGAACTGAAGGCAGGTGTGTGTAAGAAAATATGTTACAGTGCACTAATCTGGCCATGAGGGCCAAGTGAGGAGGATGGGCAAGGAGAGACATTTGCTGTACACTTGACAAAACAGTCAAGTCAAGTCAAGTCAATAAATTTATATAGCGCGCTACATACCCAAAGGGTCTCAAGGCGCTTGGAGAGGGGTGGGGAATTACTTGTCAAATATCCACGTTTTAAGTTGCTTTCTGAATGCTAGGTGGTTCTGAGTAAGGCGAAAGTGAGTGGGAAGTGAGTTACAGGTTTTAGCTGCCAGGTAGGAGAAGAATCTACCTCCCATGGTGGTTTTGTTGATGCGAGGTACAGTGGCAAGGGCTTGGTTGGCGGATCGTAGCTGGCGGGTGGGGGTGTAGAAGGACAGTCTTGTGTTGAGGCATTCGGGTCCGATTTCGTAGAGCGCTTTGTGTCCGTGGGTTAGGAGCCGGAAAGTAATCCTTTTATTGATGGGGAGCCAGTGGAGGCTTTTCAGGTGTCCAGAGATGTGATCTTTACGCGGGATGTCTAGTATTAGCCTGGCTGAAGCGTTCTGGATGCGTTGGAGTTTTTTCTGGAGTTTTGCGGTGGTACCGGCGTAGAGGGTGTTTCCGTAGTCCAGACGGCTCGTGACCAGAGCGTGGGTGACTGTTTTTCTAGTTTCGGTGGGGATCCAACGAAATGTTTTTTTGAGCATGCGAAGAATGTTGAAGCAAGATGAAGAGACGGCGTTGACTTGTCTGTTCATCGAGAGTGAGGAATCCAGGATGACGCCCAGGTTCCGTGCGTGGTCCGTCGGGATGGGTGCTTTTCCAAGGGCCTCTGGCCACCAAGAGTCATCCCAGGCGGAGGGGGAGGTGCCTAGGATGAGGACTTCTGTTTTGTCTGAGTTCAGTTTCAGACGGCTGTGCTTCATCCATTCGGCTACTTCTTTCATTCCTTCATGCAGGTTGGTTTTGACGATGTTAGGGTCTTTGGTGAGTGAGAGGATCAGTTGAGTGTCATCAGCGTAGGAGATGATGTTGAGGTTATGTTGGCGTGCGATGGCCGCGAGGGGGCTCATGTATACGTTGAAGAGGGTGGGGCTGAGTGAAGATCCTTGTGGTAGGCCGCAGATGACTTCAGTGGCCTCTGACTTGAATGGTGGAAGGCGGACTCTCTGGGTTCTTCCGGTGAGGAACGAGGTGATCCATTCCAGTGCTCTTCCTTGGATTCCGATGTTTCTGAGGCGTTGTAAAAGGGTGCTATGACAGACCGTGTCGAAGGCTGCGGAGAGGTCGAGGAGGATGAGGGCGACTGTGTCTCCATTGTCCAGTAGAGTTCGAATGTCGTCTGTTGCTGCGATGAGGGCGGTTTCAGTGCTGTGCTTGGCTCTGAAGCCGGACTGTGAGGAGTCGAGGGATTTGTTGGTTTCGAGGAATGTAGCGAGCTGGTTGTTGACCGCTTTCTCGATGACTTTGGCCGGGAATGGAAGGAGTGAGATAGGGCGGTAGTTTTTGAGTTCGGTGTGGTCAGCTGTGGGTTTCTTCAGGAGGGCGCTGAGTTCGGCATGTTTCCAGCTTTCCGGGAAGGTTGCAGAGTTGAGGGAGCAGTTGATGACGTCTCGGAGGTGCGGTGCTATAATGGAGTCTGCTTTGTTAAAGATGTGGTGAGGGCATGGGTCTGTGGGGGATCCTGAGTGGATGGAGTTCATCAGACGGGTGGTGTCCTCAGTGGAGATTGGCTTCCAGTCATTGAGGATGTTCAGGGGGTGTGGGGGTCCTGCAGGGGGTTGGGTGGGTTGGTCATCGGGTCGGTTGTCGAAGCTGTTGTGGATGTCGACAATTTTGTTGTGGAAGAATGAGGCTAGGGAGTCGCAGAGGGCTTGAGAGGGGGTGATGTCGTTGGAGTTGGCTGAGGGGTTGGTGAATTCCTTGACGATGTTGAATAATTCCTTGCTGTTGTGGGCGTTATCTAGTCGGTCCTTGAAGGCGGTTTTCTTGGCATTCCGGATCAATCGGTGGTGTATGCGGGTGGCGTTTTTGAAGGCGTCCTTGGTGCTGGTGGTTGGGTCTTTTTTCCAGGCCTTCTCAAGGGAGCGACAGAGTTTCTTTGATTTCTTAAGATCATCATTGAACCAGGAGGCCTTCTTGCTGCCTAGTTTGATTTGTCGTTTTTTCAGTGGTGCTAGGATGTCGGCGCTGTTGGATAACCATTGGGTAAGGTTGGTGGCTGCCTGGTCGGGGATTGAAGAGTGGGCTGGGGGGTTAAGAAGAAGCGATGAGGCGATCTGGTCGGTGGTGATTTTGTTCCAGTTCCTTTGCAGAGTGGGTTGGGGGTGGTTGTTGGATGTGGGCTTGTTGTAGGTAAAGTGAACGCAGCTGTGGTCCGTCCAAAGGAGAGCTGTGGAGTGGCTGAAGGAGACATGTTTGCTGGAGGTGAAGATAGGGTCGAGTGTGTGACCTGCGATGTGGGTGGGGGTAGTGACAAGTTGTTTAAGTCCGAGGTTGGCGAGGTTGTCTAAAAGGGTGGTGGTGTTGCGGTTGTTGTTATTTTCAAGGTGAAAGTTGAGGTCTCCCAGAAGGATGTAATCCTTGGAGGGGAGCGCGTGTGGAGTGATGAAGTCTGTGATGTCTTCACTGAATTGTGCGCGAGGTCCTGGTGGCCTGTAAAGGAGGGTGCCTCTGAGTGTGGTCTTGGGGTCGATGTGGATCTGGAAGTGAAGGTGTTCGGTGTTGGCGAGATTGATGTCTGAGCTGGTTGAGATGCGGATGGAGTTCTTATGGACGATAGCGATGCCTCCTCCTGTGTGGCCGGAACGGTCCTTGCGGATGATCTTATAGCCTTCCGGGATGGCAATGGTGATGTCTGGGGCTGATGAGGCGTTCATCCATGTTTCTGTTAGGAAGGCGACGTCCGGAGAGATGGTGTCTAGTAGATTCCAGAGGTCAATGGCGTGCCTGTGGACCGAGCGGGTGTTGAGCAGGATGCATTGTAGGTGGTTGGGGTCGGATATCTGTTGTGTGTTCGTAGATGAGGAGTTGTTCTTGGTGCCGTCAAACTTGCAGGAGTAGCAGGAGAAGGGTCCATGGGTGTGTCCAGGAGCGGCTTGGACGCATTTGGGGGGGCGGCCAGGGTTTAGGGCTTGGAGGCTGGCGGCATCGTAAGTAATGCGGGAGGGGTGGGCATGACGGGGACCAGGGGCTCTGGCGCTGGGCGCGGTCCAGGCGCGGACGGGCGTAGGCGGGCTTACCTTTGGCGCACCTTCGGCGCGGATTGGGCGCGGTCGCTGCGCGTAGACGCTGCGCGTGGGTGCATCTGGCATAAATAGGTGGAGGGGGAGGGGCGAGGGGGGCTCAGCTGGGAGGCGGGGCGGGCTCTGGAGGACGGCCTTGCAGGGGAAAACAACAACAACCAAATGGCGGCGTGTGGAAAAGCACGAGCAGCAAAGCGCCAAGCCCTACCAATATAGCGCCACACAAGAGAGCAATGAAGGTACACTCAGAATAAAAGCGCAACAATTTCAGTTTATCTCTGCAGACAAAATGAGGCACATTAAAAGCAAATCGTCACAATGCAAAATAACGCGCTGAAAGTAAGGAGCCAGATCTCAAGCGCAGATCTGTGCAATGATCGCGTTGTGAATGTGTGAGCGCAGAATAACGATACCACAAAGCAGTTAGAGCAGCAGGGAGCCAGGGGAGCGTCTGCTCACAGCAAAGATGAGGCAGACACAGCGCTTCCGGGGACGGGAGCGCTAAGGTGTAGGTGGCAGTTGGTCATAGTGTATTACTCCCATCCAGTGAGACAAAGGAAAGGTAGGGTTTGACATAATGAGTCACTCTGAGTTATCGAGGGAGAGGAGCTGTCACCTGCCACATTTGCACATCACAAAGGTTCTGCCTGAGCACTTTCACAAAGGGTTTGTCAATAGTGTTTTGTGACCCCAGACCAGCCAGGTGGGATGAGATGCCTGTCACCTCAGGGAGGTGGAAACCTCTAGAAGCTACCCCCACAATGCAGAAAAACTGACCTTCTCCTCATCAGGGCTATATGTTCTGCGTGTATAAATGTTGTATGGCATCATTGTGAGTGTGCAGATGTATGGTGATTGAGCTTCATGTCTAAAGAGGTTACAAGACGCGCAGTCCTGGATCACTGTACACAGGTCGGCCCTGGTTTAGATCTTGGAGGGATCCCCTTCGACCCTCAGTGGCAGTGTTCACAAGTACTTTGTTGAACTGATGGATTCCCGCCTGCCATAGTTAGATGTCGGCTGTTTAATTCTCTGTCCGCATTGACAGAGTGTTTTCGGTTGTGTAAGTAGCTCACCCCTGTCAACACAGTGGACTTCTCTGCTGGTTAACATCACTCCATCGCCGTCAGGGTGGTGTCATTGAGCTGAGCTATTTAGATTTCACAGTTGTGTGGCGTTTTCCTAGCAGCAGATTGACAATTAAGGGATTCTTTTGTGGGATGCAGTCAGCATTGTACTAGTCCTGTGGCTTGCGGCTGAACGTTAGCATTACACCTGATTGGTTTTGGCTAATTGTACTTTGTGACCGAAATGCAGCCGCAAAACATTCGCATTTTACCACCTACTTTAAGTAGGTGGTAACTCATTCGTAAATGGGAAGGGATCCCCAGGGACCCCTTCCCCTTTGTGAATATTTGTTACAGTGTTTATTAAGAGCAGGCAGTGGTCCCACGGACCACTGCCTACTCGTAAAACATGAAAAGAAAACTTTAAAAGTTTGTTATAGAAACACATCCCGTTTTCCTTTAAAGAAAACGGGCTGCATTTGAAAAAGAAAATTGCTTCATTCAAAAGTAATCACAGACATGGTGGTCTGCTGTGAATTGTGCGATCCCTAGGGGGTCGCAAATTGCCACCTACCTCACCAATATACATGGACGAGGTCATTTGCGATCTCCTAGGAACCGCATAAAGTGTTCAGACACACTTTCATGCATGCCATTTTGCGATTTCCTAAATGCGAATTGCAAGGATTTGCAAGTAGGAAATCGCAAAACGATTTCTTTATGCATCTGACCCTGTATATACATGTATCAATATTTGTTCCCCATAAGGACAGCAGAATATATTGTATCTATATAATTTCAATCAATGGAGATTATTTGGGTTGTGCAGATCAGATTGCAGTTACATATTTGTCAATCATTCATATGGACATTGCGTTTTGTTTCTCGTCGAAAAACAACAAAAAGTGTGTAGTGGTCCATCATGCATTCAAGACAAGGCTGACTGGCCTGCTGACTTTTATTCTATAAGTACTCCTGCCAAGTCCATGGAAGAATGTTTGACAAGAAATCTCATAGAAAAGACAGGAAAGGCAAGATTGGGCATTGTCTCCATCTCATCAGTTTCTCACTTGACTCCAAAGTAAGCCGTTAATGAACTTTAGTCGCTCATTGATTTCCTGAACTTATCAAACATCAATAAATATTGCATGTTTTTGCATTTCCCCAACTTCTGCCCACATCATGGAGTCCCTGCTGAGTGCGGCTGCACAGAAGACGACGAGCTGCTGAAGTTTCCATTTTATGTTAAGAAATATTGGGGCATATTACCAAGGCAGAGGAAATTAAATTATCGTCGCTTTTGCGGCCATTTTCGGCCGCAAAGCGACAATATTTTCATCGCCCTATTAGCAAGCTGTCGCTAACATCAGTTAGCGACAGCTTTTAGGTGATAGCCAACGGTTTGGGGCCTGCTTTGTATGTCAGCGATATTTATCTCTAATGGCATGCAAAGTGGGCGTACCAAACCTGTTAGCGACTGAAAGCAGTCGCTAACATCGCTATCGCCTATTAGCAACCTATTATAACCTGTATATCCAATGGGAGTTGGATATTCAGGGTAGGACCCTATTGATATTAATACCTGCATATCGCTGGATTCCAGCGTTATTCATACATTTCGCTGCTATCGCCGGATATTTTATCGCATTGGAGCTAAACGTTGCTAACAGCACGTTATCTCTGCGATAAATCCGGCGATGCGTGGCGATAAAAAAAATGTTGCTAAGCTTATTTTGCGATAAATATCGCTAGTTGTTGATAATATTCCCCTATTGGCCCCTCACAAAAAAACATATACGCATAGGAATACAATAGGAATGCAATGATACCTATGTATGTTGTCCAGTCGACAGTTTATAAATCATTTATTGGCATCAATATCAGACAAGAGGGCGGGAAGGACAAACAGACATAACAGTCAGTCCATTTTGACTTCAAAGACTCAGACATTTGTGTGTCTGAAACGTAACTAAAAGGGTGTAGTTACAATTCATAAGTACCACTGCCCTTGTGTGAATTATTGTAAACATTACAACAGGTTCGGAGTACTGAAGGTGACGACGTTTCGATCCTTAGAAGAGCATAGGATCATCATCAGGACATGGAAATACCATGGCCAATAAATCAGTTACATAACTGCAACTCAACATAAACTGAGAAGAAAAAGGGGAAAGAAAAGTGAATGAATGTGTTGCCAGGCAGTAGTACGCGGTAAGGACCTCATCGGTCCAGAAGGGCGAGAGATGCATCGTGTGTCCAGAAGTACGGGGGTCCAGTCACAAGAAGATGGGCCCCTTAAGGTACCCTAAAGAGTTAACAAAAATTACCTGGAAAACAATGTCCAGTAGAAAGACCAATAATTGCACAAGGCCTGAAGTAAGTGAGTGAAGTAAAAAATTAGAACCGTGAAGGCGAAATGAAATACAAGAATTATTGTCAAATAACGTGGGATGCATGTGGAGAGAAGGTGAAAAATCAATAATAAATGAGTTATAATTTGAAAAAGTTGCTGGTGTAAAAAATACCTGCAGCGGCATATATTTGAGTACTTAAAGATTTCACAAGGAATGGCCAATGGCTTCAGGGTGGTCCTGGGTAGAAACCACATGTGTCCGCAGCATCAGAGCACCCATTGTCTCTTCATGTCTGGCTCTTTGAATCTGAGACCTTGCTTCATCAGTTGCAATACTGGGATTTTTATTACATGTGTAATAATCTATGGTACACATGTGGGCCGATATATTATGATGAAACCAGAGACTGAAGACAGTTACTACACATGGTAGTTAGGTTGACGTGGCTAAACCTGAGGATTGAACTTTCAAGTAACACGATAAAGAAGCATAAAGAAGCATAAAGAAGCATAAAGAGGCATAAAGAAGCATAAAGAAGCATAAAGAGGCATAAAGAGGCATAAAGAAGCATACCTCCACTCCTGCGCACAGTGAGGGTGACACTGTTGTGGGCCTCCACCATGCCATGCAGGTTCACAGATTGCTGTGGGATTAAATGTTAAATGGATTAGTATTTCACAATTGTCTCTCTGTCACAAAGTTGTGGTAGTTTACTATTTGTCTTCAATTTCATGTCATTGATGGTAGCTGACACCCAGCAGCAGGCACACCCAGCTCCTGAGAGTAGTGACGCATTGATGCATCCTGTGGGGCGGTAGGTTTTGCCAACTGGATTACTCAGGCCCTTGATGCTGTGGGAGGAAGGTCCTTTCCCTGTCTCCATCATCTATGATTTCAAATATGCTCCAGTGGGAAGGTAGACACAAGGACACAACTGGCCAGAAGAGAGCAAGGAGTGTTTATTCATGTGGTACCAGTGGGTCCTCATGGGAGGGACAGTCTGGGGTGTGGCAGCATCCTCCAGGCACTATAAAAGAAGATGAAGGCCTACTGCTTGTGGGAGGCATGGAGGGGGCTCTAAGTGACCCTGAAAGATGCGGGCGGATTTACAATTACTGGCGCATCCCTGCATATTAGCAGGGATGCACCAGTAATTGTACGCCGCAGTTCCGCTACCCATCATGCGCCGCATTTACAATGTGGCGCACCATGGGGCAGAAACGGCACAGATGCGTCACGCATCTGTGCCGTAAAGGCAGCACATTGCTGGAGTTGCGTCACAAGCGCAACGCAGCAACAGCAATGCTCTGGGGGGCCTATTCTTCCAATGCTGCGTCAATCCTTACGCCTGCATTGGCCTAAAAGTGACTGAGTGAAATCTTGTAGATTTCACTCAGCCACTTTTAGTGCCGGAACGCCACTCCCCCCCCCCCCCCCCCCCTGCGCAGGAACGCCTATACATGGCGCAGGGCTTTACAACATGACGCATCTCCCAGATGCGTCAAGTTGTAAGTACCTCGCACCATGGCGCAGGATTTGCGCCGCTGCTGCATCACAAAAGTGATGCAACAGCGGCGTAAAATCGGCGCAAGGGGCTTGTAAATCTGCCCCACAATATCTCCGGCTTTTGTGCCTCACAGGAGATAGTGGAGCAGTAACATCCACATCAGGGGGCGGTAAAGTTCCTCTGAGAGGGGCCTCCCACTTTAAATGAGTAGCCATGCAGTAAAATATATATATATCTTACACACTCACCCTTCTGAGCTCAGATATGGTGATGGCAATTGTTATGATGGTGATTCCCAGGATCGCAAAGGAAAACTCATAATAACCGAAGGTGATCCACACGATGATGCTGCCAGCTTGGAACCAGTAGTAAAGATTCAAAATCTGCGAAGAGAGTAGGATTGTGAGCAGAGCATCCAGCATCTAAGAATGTTACTAAACAGACGACCATGCAATTCAGAACTTATGCTCTGGTAATTACTCAAGGCTGCTGTGGGAACAGCACTCAACCTAGTGCACAAATATGGAGGCCTCACCAGTAAGTACATGTTAGCATCTCGGTGGCATTTCAAAGCATTACCCCTGGCCAAAGCTGTAATAAGGTGCGTCTCACCGAAAAACACACAAAAGCGAAGAATGGAACGCCTGGACTCATCTGAGCCACGGGTATTTACACGGGGACTTCTTCAATGCAGATGGATTTTTATGCTTGAATTAATCTCTGCCTCTGGTAATTACTTAAAGCATCATTCCAGTCTATCATTTTTTTGCTTGTCGTGTCTCCAAAGACTAAACACATTCTGGGGAGTCTTGGTGCTGCTACAATCGATCAGTTTCTGCCCAAACTGCCAGGCAATGCCCCCTCAGAACAGATCACAAGATACCCCAAACCAGATTCAGACTTATCATGGCTCCTCAGTGAGGGCATCTTTACTTTTAGGCGGTGTGACCTAAGAGACCCTCGTCTAGAAACACTGGTTGTACTTAGTAAAAATGTCTCAGTGCCCTGAGCCTGCATATGGACCCCCAGAATCCCCTGCTTTATGTGTTATATTTCCTCTTCAGTGTCATACACACATACAGCAACACATCAACTCTCTTCCAACCGCCTCTCATCCATTGGACAATTTAGAACCTTACTACATGACCCACATGCTGCTCCACCACCCCTGACTCATACACCTTCCGCCATAAACATACACAAACATTACAAGCAATGTGCCACACCTCACAACTTTGCTTCTCCATGTCTACTGGAACCACAAAAACAACAAAAAGCCCCATTTTACTCTCAAACACCGTCCCCACCACCTACACTCGCAGACCCATCGAAAGGCCTTCTTAGCCTGATGGACGTGTACCACGTTACAGATCAGCGACACAATTGCTATTCTAATACAGCAAATGCCAGCACAAAAAACACACCTGCTACAAACCCACACAATACAGATCATTCTTCTACAAAACAAAGTCTCACTGTCACCAAAGCACATTCTCTAAACTGTCTACTAGTAAATGCTTGATCGCTCTCTAAAAACAAACATCCCATCTACGACCTTCTCTATGACGCAAAACCAGACATACTATTCATAACTGAATCATGGTTGGGAGATTTTATGGCTCCAGTCCTGCATGAAGCCGTTCCTCTAGGCTGGAAAACGATCAACCAAAATCTGCAAAAAAGGAGGTGGCCGAGCTGTTGTATTCAGGCAAACGTTACACATCACTACAGTTGGCAACATCTCCATAAAGAATTGTGAGGCTCTTCTCGCCAGATGCAATCCTACACCGTCTTCCTTCTGTAACTTCCTGCTCCTTTGCAGACCTCCACCTAGCAAGCCGGCATTCCCAGAGGCGCTTCTAGACACTGTTTCAAACCTGATAACAATACACATCAACCTCTGTGTTCTGGGTCAACTCAACAATTGATTTGACAAATCTAATATGCCCCATCCGAAAACAATCACTGCTGGCCTAGATGGACAGAACCTACATTAGATCGTGCACAAACTCACACATATCGCTGGACACATCCTAGATGTCATTTTTGCTAATACTGAACTAGTTACCTTTCAAACTATAACTCCAGTCACATGGTCAGACCACCACTTGCTTGCTTTCCAACATAAAAAAACACTAAGCGATTCACTTAAAACTACCTTACGTCCATCCACCTATCGACAGTGTAACAAACTTAATCTGGAACACATAGAAACACAACTAACATCCAGTACAGATCTGGAAACAATACATTCTGTTACAAAACTAAATGAGTGGCTACAGGAAGCTTTTAATATCCTGATACCACTCAAAACCACACAACAGAACAAAAGAAAACAAGCACCTTGGAGAAATACAGAGATAAAAGACATAAAACAACAAATTAGAAAGCTGCAACGTGCCTGGCTCAAAACAAACGCAAAACAAGACAAACTTCACCTACAGAAAATTAACAGATTACAGAAGTCAGCTATCAAAAAAGCAAAGAAAAGGTACAATTCAGACAGAACTCAAAATGATAAATGTTAAAATAAGGAATTCTATAAAATACTCAATAAAATGTGTAAAGCAAATTGCCTAGAAGTAACTCAGCCAGTTACTCAAGATTTCACAGACAAATTGGCAAATCATCACACAGACAAAGCAGACACATTAGACTCGTACTTAAAGCAGAGACAAAGCACCAACACTAACCCATTTACAAAACAGCAATCCAAGAATACTCTAACCCTGCCTCTCCGTTCCTTCCAAAACATTTCACACAATGAATTTATGGACCTGGTCAAAGAAAGAAGGCCTGCCACCAGCCCTTCTGACCCGTGTCCACCGCAAACTTTCAAGACAATTCTAACAACCTCTCCTGCCACTCCAGTAGGAAGAATCATCAACGATTCCTAAACTACAGGAATATTTCCAGAAGAACTCAAAAAGTCATACATTGCCCATTACTGAAGAAAACAAACTTGGACCCGTTGAACCCTGACAAATGGGCCTTTCCTGGGCAAACTGATAGAAAGAGCAATGTTTGCCCAGATGTCACAATTCATTGAAGAGAATGACATACTTTCAGACGTCTGGGAAGATACACAGAATCTGCCCTCTTGCTATCTGGGATGACCTGAAGAACACAGTTGACTGCAACGGGGTTGCTGCGCTACTCCTCTTAGACCTCTCGGCTGCCTTTGACACAGTTGACCATGACACTCTGATACAAGGACTATAAAAACCGGCATAGAGGGGTCTACTCTAGACTGGATCGCATCCTACCTTCCAACATGATTAATGTCATTCATACCCCAACTTTCTTGTCCAATCCATAATCCACAAATGTAGGGGTCCCTTAAGGCTCTATCATATCACCCATGCTTTTCAACAACTAGATGAAGTCATTATCGATACTGATTGTAGGAGAGTAGGGTCTGCTATCCTATGGTCACCCCAAATTTTTGCTTTTTTGCTTCACTGGTTTCTGACTTAATGTGGCTGTGGGCCTGCTAATCAGACCCACAGCCTGCTGTTCTCTCTCTAAATTACTGCCAATGCACTTTAGGTGCATTACGAATTGGAACTGGTTCCCCTTGTGAGCCCCTGTATTAGTGCACCCTAGGTGCCCAGGGCATAGGTGTATCCAAGGCCTACCAGGGGCTGCAGCATGTATTATGCCACCCCTGGCCTGGCCTCCATATTTGACACAACTGGCTGATCACTCAGCTGGGGTAAGTCGGTGTAACCACCTCTTACTTAGGTACAGTATGTCTGTGCCTAACCCTAAACTGGACACATATGTTCCTATCAGCCACTCCTATGGAAGGCCTCATCAATCCTGGAGGCAGAGTGCTTGGAAATATGTGAGATGGTGCTCTAGCATGAGCTGAGCCTGTCTGCAGCTGTCGGGAACAACTCCCTAAGCTGTTCCGGGATATTGCCATACCATATACTCTTAAGTGCATTATAATCCTCGCGGTTAAATGCTATCTTTGGTTTGGCTTTATCAAAACATGTCGAGTAAGGTGTCATACGAATTGGAATACTATCCCCTCGCCAATTCTGGCAACGGGGATAGCATTCCACCCTTCTAGAGGGACACGACATGTGTGTAGCCTTAACCCCGGTTAAAGTTAAACAGAGCCTCAGCTTCACAAAATGGACGCTGCCACCACAGACACAAGTCTGGCCTCCTGCTGCTGACCGAAACTCGGCAGATGGTGGCCTGGACAAAGGGTTTCCTGCCTTGGGAGGTGCGAGCACCACCCCAGACAGGATTTTGTGTATTGGGTAGGACAGGGCTGAATAGAATCAGACATGCCCGGGGCACACAAGGTGTCCCCTTGCATAGGCCAGTCCAAACCGGTTCTGGGGCCTTCCAGCCCCAGTCCTGGCGCGGAGCTGGAGAAAGGAAAGGGGGTGTAACCGCCCCCCTTCCTGGTTCCTCCCAGAGGAGGGACCTAGTAGGTGATCCACCCCCAGTTTGGGAATAAGAGGGGGAGCAGTGCCATTGCACAGCAGATCATCCTGAAATCAACTTTAAACAAGAAGAAGACTGGACTTCGACATTCTGCTGCACAGAAGACTGAAGAGAATCTCCCTTGTGGCCTAGGAGTGGCCACCCTGTGAACACAGGTACCAACCAGCAACTCGACGTCTGCTTTGCTGCCGCCTCCCGCCGGAGACCGAGCCCAGAGCCCGACAAGACCCAGACTCCCAGACCTCTCAGAGCCCGATCCACAGTCCCTGCAAAGAAGGGACCCGTGGAGGCACCGAGTGACGTGGGACCGGACCTCTTGGAAGACACTCGAAAAGCTGACTGCGCAGCTTCTGAGGCATCCTCGACGTTGTGCTTTAGGGACTGAGAACCCCCACCACCGAGCAGCCCTTGCACCGAAGATCAGCCCTCCAGCATCTCCACGATCTGCGTGGGGCCCTTTTGCATTGTGCCACTCGACGCGCCATCCCGGCCACTAGCCACGTGGTCAGCGGCCATCTTGGTGACGAACCCGAAGATTTACACAGCAGGTCTGGTTGCTCCAGACCTACCCAAGCTCTTGTGAAAAGGAGCACCCGCTCTGACCTTGCTGGTCCGAGTGAACAGCATCTTTCAACTTCTGCGTGGCTTGCATTTGCCAAGGCCTGTTTGCTCCAATCAGGTCGCCGACACCGCCAACAGCGAGAAGTCTACGTGGGACAGCTCGTGACCGACTCCTGGACGTCCTCGACCCCGGGTATCCACGTGGCTGCAGAAAGAAGCTACCTGACAACGCCTGTTTGCACCCGACATCGCCTGGTTCCAATCTGGTTCCACGGTAGTCACTGGCTAGTGACTTTGAACACTGTCCCCTCTGCTTTCAGGTCTTCACATCTTCAGATCCACCCTTGGATCCACCAGAACTCTTCACATCGAGCCGCCTGCAGCATCTTCAGCTCCAAGCACCATCGACCAGCGTGACGAAACCCGACACTACTTCGACCCTGTGCACCCGCTTCCTGTGGGTGAGGTAACTCAGCTCCGCCGGTGCTCCTGCACTGGTACACACCTCAAGGGCCTGTGTCTAAAGTTTTAACTCCGTAGGTCACTCGGAAGGTTCCTAACTTTCTAACTTTGTACTTTTTACCCACCATAGACTTTGTATTGGAAAGTGCGTGCACTTTGAACACTGCACCCGAGTCCCGTGGGCCTCTCCCGACTTAGTTATTGCTAGTCTCGAATAGCTCCAGCGATTCCCAAGGCCCTAGGCCTCTTCACTTCCCTCCTGGCATCTCTTATACCACTTTCTTAGTATATGGTTTAGGTGGCCCCTAGGGCTCATCCATATTGTGCAACTTTTGTGTATTTTAAACTGTCTTGTGATTTAACGCTTGTGCTTCTGTGCTCATAAAGAGTCCAGGGGATTTTATAGTTAATAAATCAATATATATTTTCAATATATATCTGTGTGGTGTCCCTTTCATTTGGTATTCAAGGGGGTTGTGTATGGTATAACAGCTGGCTTCACATGCCTTTCAGAGTTTAGCCTAAGACTGCTTTGTCCACGTTACCACTAGGATAACTGGTCTACAAGGTTGAATTACAACCATCATCATAAGGGTTGCTTGGCATGGTACAAAGTGATCACTAGAATTAGTGAGCATTATATACCAGGCCAACTTCTCACATTGGTGAGCAGCGGATTGGGATCTGAGCTTGCTGTTGTTTTACCATTACAATCTTTGAGATTATCATTTGAAAGATCATACAGGTACCTGCTAGGTACATATAAAACAAGACTAGTATACTTAAGTTCTACTGAACTTAGTTGTTGTAGAGCAAAGGGAGTAGCACACCCTAGCTACAACTACTAGATAGGTTTAGTAGGTAAACACCAGTGTAGGTAGATTGCAACACATCCACCCACACTAGAGCAATGTCTGGAGCAGAGGGTTCCACTGGGAATGTCTCTGTTGAGAGTGACCCTCCAAGGGCACCATCCAAATTTGCTATTTTTTCCTTTAAGGAATTAAGACAGCTTTGTGTCTTAAGGAGTCTGAAGACAGGGCCTTCCCCTACTACAGACCACCTAAGAGAGCTCTTAGACCAGTCTGAGACTCTAAAGCCCTCTAAGGCAAACCCCACAGGGGAAGCTGAAGGAGGCCATCCTTCAGAGGATGACACTGTAGACACCCCTGCCCCTATCATCCTGGTAGATGAGGAAGCCTCCACCACTGGAGCTCCTCAGGTAGATGTAGAGGAAGAGGAGGAAGAGGAGGAGGTGGAAAGCAGTGAGTCAGATGATGACAGAGATAGTCAGGTGCTGGTCAGTAGACTGAACCAGGCTAACTTAAGCTTACTTGGGAATGAATCAGGTAACAACCCATTCAGACCCCCAGGTGGACTTAACCAGAAGCCTAGGAGGAGAAGGACTCACTCAGGTGACTCTGACAACTCCCATGCTTCTAGAGGCTCTCATGGTCACTCCAGGAGAAGGATGACTAGCCCTCAGAGAAGGGAACATGAGGCCAAATTGAGAGAATCTCAAATTAGAGAGGCTGAACTGAGGGTCCAGAGACAAGAGTTAGAGATTGCCCTGGCCCAGGAGAAACTTGCTAGAGCAAGACAGCCTAGAGAGAGTGGGGTAATAGAACCCACTGGTGGCAGCAATATCCACAAGGATAAAGACAGGTCTTTTGATAATAGAAACCTGAGTAAGATTGTGCCCCCCTACAAAGCTGGGGATGACATCCATAAATGGATTACTGCAATGGAGAGAGCCTGCAGAGTACAGCAGATTCCTCAGGAGCAGTGGGCAGCAATCTTGTGGCTCTCCTTTGAAGGTAGAGGCCGAGACAGACTCCTCACAGTTAGTGATGGGGATTCTAGAAACTACCTGGTCCTGAAGAGTGCTCTGATTGATGGGTTAGGCTTAACCACTGAACAGTACAGGTTAATGTTCAGAGATACCCAGAAGACACAGACTCAGGACTGGTCTGAATTTGTTGAGTGTGCCACTAAGGCTCTGGAGGGATGGTTGCTGGGAAGCAAGGTTACAGACTATGAAGGATTGTATAATTTGCTGATGAGAGAACAAATTTTAAATAATTGTCAGAACCAGCAGTTGCATCAACATTTGGTTGACTCAGATTTGACCTCTCCCCAAGAATTGGGAAAGAGGGCAGATAAATGGGTAAGAACCAGAGTTAAGCAAAAGAACCAGAACCAGAACCAGGGTGGTGACCAGAAGAAAACAGACCAGAAGGGTGGGGAGCAGAAAGCTAAAGACCAGAAGTCTTCAACAGGGCCCCAAACTGAGACAGAGGGTGGGTCCCAAACTTCCAAGAAGAAGAAGAAAGAAGGTCAGAAGAAACCCTGGTGTAAAACTTGTAAGAACACCTCTCACTGGACAAGTGAGTGTAAAAAGGGTGGAGCCCCCAGCACTGCAGCCCCTAAGGCACCTGCACCCACTAGTACAGTTAGCAGTGCTGGTCCTCAAGCCAAGGGTTTAGTGGGTATCACTTTGGGAACTGAAGGAGATTCTGACCTAGTCAGAACCCTTACACAGGCTGTTCTGGTTTGTGAAGGGGACATAGATTTGACCCCTGACATAAGTCCCAGTAACCTGGGCAAATACAGACAGACACCTTTGATCAACAACAAAGTGGCTCAAGCTTACAGGGACACATGTGCCAGTGTCACCATGGTGACACCTAACTTTGTGGACCCTGGACAATACATGCCAGGCGATGATTACCTGGTGACCAATGCCAGCAATGTCACTACTACACATAGTGTGGCACTTGTTAACTTTTCCTGGGGAGGGGTAACTGGCCTAAAGAAAGTTGTGGTTAGTGCTGATCTCCCAGTAGAATGTTTGTTGGGTAATGACCTGGAGAACTCTCTATGGTCAGAAGTTGAGTACAGGACTCATGCAGAGATGTTAGGGATATCATCACATGTCCTTGCTGTGACCAGGTCACAGGCCAAAAAGTGCCTCTCTGAACCTCAGGTCTTGGATCCTGGAACAATGGACCAAGTACCTCCCAAGAGAAAGAACAGGAGGGTTAAGGCTGTGCCTTCCCAACTGCCTACAAGTGAGGATCAGGCTTCCCAGGAAACTGATCTTGAGACCCCTGAAGGAACTGTCCCTGAAGAACTTGAACCTGATCAGGTTGAGTTTCTGGGGACAGGGGGACCTTCTAGGGCAGACTTGGGGCAGGCTCAGTTAACCTGTCCTTCTCTTGAACCCCTCAGACAGCAGGCTGCTGCTGAGGCTGCTGGGAATGCTCAAGGTGCCCATAAAGTATATTGGGACGATGGACTCCTTTATTCAGAGGCTAGAGACCCCAAGCCTGGTGCTACCAGGAGGTTGGTTATACCTCTGCAATTTAGGGGCTTCCTACTCACCTTGGCCCATGATATTCCTTTAGCAGGACACCTAGGCCAGAACAAGACCTGGGACAGGCTTGTCCCTCACTTCCACTGGCCTCACATGTCTGAAGACACCAAGGAGTTTTGTCGCTCCTGTGAAACCTGCCAAGCCAGTGGTAAAGCAGGTGGAACAACAAAGGCCCCCCTGATACCACTACCTGTGGTGGGGGTTCCCTTTGAAAGAGTGGGGATTGTTGGACCAATGGATCCCCCTACAGCATCTGGGCACAGATTCATACTGGTGGTAGTGGATCATGCCACCAGGTACCCAGAGGCAATTCCACTTAGGACCACAACAGCTCCTGTTGTGGCCAGGGCCTTACTTGGAGTTTTCTCCAGAGTGGGGTTTCCTAAGGAGGTAATATCAGATAGAGGTGCCAACTTCATGTCTGGATATTTGACAGCTATGTGGAAGGAATGTGGTGTCAACTACAAGTTCACCACTCCTTATCACCCACAATGCAATGGGCTTGTTGAGAGATTTAACAAGACCCTAAAGGGCATGATTAAAGGATTACCTGAAAAGCTCAGGCGAAGATGGGACATCCTTCTGCCCTGCCTTTTGTTCGCTTACAGAGAGGTCCCTCAAAAGGGGGTTGGCTTCAGCCCCTTTGAATTGTTGTTTGGGCACCCTGTAAGAGGACCCCTATGTCTAGTGAAGGAAGGATGGGAGTTACCTCTCAAAAAGCCTAAGCAAGACATAGTGGACTATGTACTTGGTCTCCGCTCCAGGATGGCAGAGTACATGGAGAAGGCATCCAAAAACCTTGAGGCTAGCCAAGAATTACAAAAAGCTTGGCATGACCAAAAGGCTGTCCTTGTTGAGTTTCAGCCTGGACAGAAGGTATGGGTGTTGGAGCCAGTGGCCCCAGCAGCACTCCAAGACAAATGGTCTGGACCCCATACAATTCTGGAGAAGAAGGGAGAGGTTACCTACTTGGTGGACCTAGGAACTCCCAGGAGCCCCCACAGGGTGCTCCATGTGAACAGATTGAAGGCATATGTCAGCAGGGCAGACATGGGCTTGCTCATGGCTACAGATGAGGGACAGGAGGAAGAGAGTGACCCTCTCCCAGACCTGCTCACTCAGAACCCTGAGGATGGCTCAGTTGATGGTGTGGCCTTAGGTGGCAACCTCACTGAACATCAGCAACATGACTGCAGACAAGTTCTACAGGCATACAGGCATATGTTCTCATTGACACCCAGTCAGACTAACTGGTGTACACATGTGGTGGACACTGGTGACAGTCTTCCTGTAAAGAGCAAAATTTACAGGCAACCTGACCACGTCAGGGACTGTATAAAGACTGAGGTGCAAAAGATGCTGGAATTAGGTGTCATTGAGCCTTCAGAGAGCCCCTGGGCTAGCCCAGTGGTTCTGGTCCCCAAACCTCACACCAAAGATGGCAAGAGAGAGATGAGGTTCTGTGTGGATTACAGAGGACTCAATGCTGTCACCAGGACAGATGCACACCCCATTCCAAGGGCAGATGAGCTCATTGAGAAGTTGGCTTCTGCCAAATATTTGAGCACATTTGACTTGACAGCTGGCTACTGGCAAATCAGGTTAGCTGAGGAGTCTAAAGCCAAGACAGCATTTTCTACCCCTAGTGGGCATTATCAGTTTGTGGTGATGCCCTTTGGTTTGAAAAATGCACCTGCCACCTTCCAAAGGTTGGTGAATCAAGTCCTCACTGGGTTGGATGACTTTTGTGCAGCTTATCTGGACGATATTGCTGTCTTTAGCTCCACCTGGGAGGATCACCTGGTCCACCTGAAGGAAGTGCTTGAGGCTCTGCAGAAGGCAGGCCTCACTATCAAGGCAACAAAGTGCCAGATAGGGCAGAGCAAGGTTGTATACCTGGGCCACCTTGTAGGTGGAGGCCAAGTTCAACCACTGGAGAGTAAGATCCAGACCATCAAGGACTGGTCCCCTCCAACTACCCAGACTCAGGTCAGAGCTTTCTTGGGCCTGACTGGGTACTACAGGAAGTTTGTTAAGAACTATGGGTCCATTGTGACTCCTCTTAATGATCTGACATCCAAGAAGATGCCCAAAAAGGTTCAGTGGACAGAAATCTGTCAAAAGGCATTTGATGACCTGAAGAAGGCCATGTGCTCTGCACCTATCCTGAAGAGTCCTGACTACTCAAGAGAGTTCATTGTCCAAACAGATGCTTCTGAGTTGGGAGTGGGAGCAGTGCTTTCACAGCTTAATGTAGATGGCCAGGACCAGCCCATTGCTTTCATTAGCAGAAGGCTGACCCCCAGAGAGAAACGTTGGTCAGCTATAGAGAGGGAGGCCTTTGCTGTGGTGTGGGCCCTGAAGAAGTTGAGACCATACTTATTTGGCACTCACTTCAAGATTCAGACCGACCATAAGCCCCTCCTATGGCTTAATCAGATGAAGGGTGAAAACCCCAAACTACTCAGGTGGTCCATTTCCCTACAGGGGATGGACTTTACAGTGGAGCACCGCCCAGGGACTGACCATGGCAACGCAGATGGTCTCTCCAGGTACTTCCACTTAGAACATGAAGACACAACTGGTCAAGGTTAGTCTAATGTCCCTGCGTTTGGGGGGGGGGGTTATGTAGGAGAGTAGGGTCTGCTATCCTATGGTCACCCCAAATTTTTGCTTTTTTGCTTCACTGGTTTCTGACTTAATGTGGCTGTGGGCCTGCTAATCAGACCCACAGCCTGCTGTTCTCTCTCTAAATTGATGCCAATGCACTTTAGGTGCATTACGAATTGGAACTGGTTCACCTTATGAGCCCCTGTATTAGTGCACCCTAGGTGCCCAGGGCATAGGTGTATCCAAGGCCTACCAGGGGCTGCAGCATGTATTATGCCACCCCTGGCCTGGCCTCCATATTTGACACAACTGGCTGATCACTCAGCTGGGGTAAGTCGGTGTAACCACCTCTTACTTAGGTACAGTATGTCTGTGCCTAACCCTAAACTGGACACATATGTTCCTATCAGCCACTCCTATGGAAGGCCTCATCAATCCTGGAGGCAGAGTGCTTGGAAATATGTGAGATGGTGCTCTAGCATGAGCTGAGCCTGTCTGCAGCTGTCGGGAACAACTCCCTAAGCTGTTCCGGGATATTGCCATACCATATACTCTTAAGTGCATTATAATCCTCGCGGTTAAATGCTATCTTTGGTTTGGCTTTATCAAAACATGTCGAGTAAGGTGTCATACGAATTGGAATACTATCCCCTCGCCAATTCTGGCGACGGGGATAGCATTCCACCCTTCTAGAGGGACACGACATGTGTGTAGCCTTAACCCCGGTTAAAGTTAAACAGAGCCTCAGCTTCACAAAATGGACGCTGCCACCACAGACACAAGTCTGGCCTCCTGCTGCTGACCGAAACTCGGCAGATGGTGGCCTGGACAAAGGGTTTCCTGCCTTGGGAGGTGCGAGCACCACCCCAGACAGGATTTTGTGTATTGGGTAGGACAGGGCTGAATAGAATCAGACATGCCCGGGGCACACAAGGTGTCCCCGTGCATAGGCCAGTCCAAACCGGTTCTGGGGCCTTCCAGCCCCAGTCCTGGCGCGGAGCTGGACAAAGGAAAGGGGGTGTAACCGCCCCCCTTCCTGGTTCCTCCCAGAGGAGGGACCTAGTAGGTGATCCACCCCCAGTTTGGGAATAAGAGGGGGAGCAGTGCCATTGCACAGCAGATCATCCTGAAATCAACTTTAAACAAGAAGAAGACTGGACTTCGACATTCTGCTGCACAGAAGACTGAAGAGAATCTCCCTTGTGGCCTAGGAGTGGCCACCCTGTGAACACAGGTACCAACCAGCAACTCGACGTCTGCTTTGCCGCCGCCTCCCGCCGGAGACCGAGCCCAGAGCCCGACAAGACCCAGACTCCCAGACCTCTCAGAGCCCGATCCACAGTCCCTGCAAAGAAGGGACCCGTGGAGGCACCGAGTGACGTGGGACCGGACCTCTTGGAAGACACTCGAAAAGCTGACTGCGCAGCTTCTGAGGGATCCTCGACGTTGTGCTTTAGGGACTGAGAACCCCCACCACCGAGCAGCCCTTGCACCGAAGATCAGCCCTCCAGCATCTCCACGATCTGCGTGGGGCCCTTTTGCATTGTGCCACTCGACGCGCCATCCCGGCCACTAGCCACGTGGTCAGCGGCCATCTTGGCGACGAACCCGAAGATTTACACAGCAGGTCTGGTTGCTCAACACCTACCCAAGCTCTTGTGAAAAGGAGCACCCGCTCTGACCTTGCTGGTCCGAGTGAACAGCATCTTTCAACTTCTGCGTGGCTTGCATTTGCCAAGGCCTGTTTGCTCCGATCAGGTCGCCGACACCGCCAACAGCGAGAAGTCTACGTGGGACAGCTCGTGACCGACTCCTGGACGTCCTTGACCCCGGGTATCCACGTGGCTGCAGAAAGAAGCTACCCGACAACGCCTGTTTGCACCCGACATCGCCTGGTTCCAATCTGGTTCCACGGTAGTCACTGGCTAGTGACTTTGAACACTGTCCCCTCTGCTTTCAGGTCTTCACATCTTCAGATCCACCCTTGGATCCACCGGAACTCTTCACATCGAGCCGCCTGCAGCATCTTCAGCTCCAAGCACCATCGACCAGCGTGACGAAACCCGACACTACTTCGACCCTGTGCACCCGCTTCCTGTGGGTGAGGTAACTCAGCTCCGCCGGTGCTCCTGCACTGGTACACACCTCAAGGGCCTGTGTCTAAAGTTTTAACTCCGTAGGTCACTCGGAAGGTTCCTAACTTTCTAACTTTGTACTTTTTACGCACCATAGACTTTGTATTGGAAAGTGCGTGCACTTTGAACACTGCACCCGAGTCCCGTGGGCCTCTCCCGACTTAGTTATTGCTAGTCTCGAATAGCTCCAGCGATTCCCAAGGCCCTAGGCCTCTTCACTTCCCTCCTGGCATCTCTTATACCACTTTCTTAGTATATGGTTTAGGTGGCCCCTAGGGCTCATCCATATTGTGCAACTTTTGTGTATTTTAAACTGTCTTGTGATTTAACGCTTGTGCTTCTGTGCTCATAAAGAGTCCAGGGGATTTTATAGTTAATAAATCAATATATATTTTCAATATATATCTGTGTGGTGTCCCTTTCATTTGGTATTCAAGGGGGTTGTGTATGGTATAACAGCTGGCTTCACATGCCTTTCAGAGTTTAGCCTAAGACTGCTTTGTCCACGTTACCACTAGGATAACTGGTCTACAAGGTTGAATTACAACCATCATCATAAGGGTTGCTTGGCATGGTACAAAGTGATCACTAGAATTAGTGAGCATTATATACCAGGCCAACTTCTCACACTGATCAATCAATTTCACCTCAGGTGCTATAATTATGTGGCTGACACGCGAATACTCCTTCAACTGGAATGCCCCAAAGACTTTGAAAACTTGCCAGTTTTCAGTTGTCTCAGAGCGTGGATCAGTGGATGACTTGGAGCCATCTGAAACTGAATGCTTCAGAAACAGAAATACTCACGCGTGGTGATTTGAAATATTATGACCCAATTGCCGCCTGGCCTGATGAACTGGGATCATAGCCTAAAGTATTGAAGGAAGAAAGAAACCTTGGAATGACCATGGACTTCAAGCTATCGATTAATGCCCAAGTGGAAAAAATAGCAGGATCAAGCTTTGTTACTATAAAAACTCTGCGACAAATCTTCCCCAATTGGCCTTTCCACACAAGATCCAAGCTGCCATCTCCCTTGTTCTGTCCAAACTCAATTACGACAATATTCTCTACCACCTTTAACGACCATAAAAAGACTACAACTGATTCTGAACACGGCTGCCATTCAACTCTTGCATATCAAACCGCGAGACCACATCTCCCCTGCCTTGAAAGCCCTGCCTTGGTTACCAGTTGTCAGAAGATCCACGTTCAAGCTGCTGCGTATCACCCAAAAAGAGATAAATGGAATGGGACCGCTCTTCATCAGGAATAAAATCACCAAACACATTCAACAAAGGAACCTCCGCTCTAGAGTGGCATCTCACCTCAAAATCCCAAGATACAAGACAAAAACCTGGTCTGGGAGCCAGTGGAGATTGTTCAGATGTGGAGAGATGTGATTATTTACGTATAAGCTTTCTGATAAACTTGAAACCTGCCCAAAGTTGTGCACCTTATTCCTAAACAATGACCTGTGACACAGTCCTCCTCCCTTTTTTTCCTGAGGGGCATAGCCCCCTGTCACATCAGCACTGTGACACCTTTTCCTATGATTTCAGTGATCCCTTTCTAACCCACCCCATGTACACTCACCTGCTCTTGGCACCGAGACCGTGTACAAACCTGTGAGGACACCGTGCATTCTCTGCCCCACACCTTCATTTTTGTGGGCTTGTTTATTTCACATACAACAGGCACCGCAGGGTACAATCTTTTATTATTACACACGCCCCTCTTTCACCACTTCTCTCCATATGGGCACAAAGGGACCCTGCTCCACTGCATTTTATTTTATTTATTTATTTAGCGATTTCTAAAGCGCCTGGTGACCCAAGGGCATCCCCGCGCTATGTGACTTGAAATCCTGTTGAGGGGAAGAAAGGGAGGGGAGAGCAACAGAAGGGTATTATTTAGGGAACAGGTGAGTCTTTAGTTTTTTGCGGAAAATCAGGTAGTTGGGTTCTAGTCTGAGGGAGCGAGGGAGTGCGTTCCAGCCCTTAGCCGCTTGAACGGAGAATTGTCGACCTCCTGTACGGGTTCTTTTGAATCTGGGGGTGCAGACAAGGTTCTCATTCTGAGATCGTAGGGATCTGGTTGCTGTGTATGGAGTGATCATTTTACTAAGAATCGCTGGACCAGATCCGTTGTAAAGCTTGTGTGTTGTACACATTGCTTTGAATTGCACCCTTTGGTGCACTGGGAGCCAGTGCAGGGCTTTAAGGGCTGGCTTGGCGGACGTTCTGGAAGGGGTGTTGGTAAGCATGCGTGCCGCCGCGTTTTGTGTCCGCTGGAGTTTCGTGATGGTGGACTCGGGGGCTCCTAGATAGACCAGGTTGCTGTAGTCCAGGCGGGATAGCACCAGTCCCTGGATGAGAAGTTTCCTGGAGGTAGGTGGCAAAAGGGGCAAGATTTTACGGGTCGTGCGCATGAGCCCGAAGCAGGTGCCTGAGGTTTTAGTTGCTTGAGTTTTCATCGTGAGCTGTGGTTCGAGCCACACCCCGAGTGTCTTGATTTCAGATTTTGGGGGGGGGGGATTTCTCCGAACACATCGGGCCCCAAGCTCATCCTGCCCATTGTTCCACCTCCCTCCTCCCCTCTGGTGTTTTCTCTCTTCCACCCCTCCCTCCACCGTGGCTGTTTCTCTAATTCCTGATTATCACTTGAATTGGACCATTGTGACTTTTGTTGCCTAGTTGTGGTATTTTGTTACACCTTGCTGCACTGTTTTACAGTGCTTATACTTCACAATTATGATAACTTAAAAAAAGATTTAAAAATAAAGGAAGACAGAAAGAGAATCACACCAAAATATAAAAAGCTCAATTTCTAGAAAAGTGCTTCTTTGATGCCAAGTTCAGTATAATCTCGTCCAGCAGTTTTTGGTGTAGCCAAGAACTAAAATCATATTAGAGCAGGAATGGAAACTCTAATGTTCCCCTCCATCTTTAACCTCTTCACACCTGATGGTTCTGCATGATGATCCCCAAGACTTCCAAAGCAACTAGCATATCAACAGCAGCCTTTTCAATGGAAATGAGACTTACCCATAAACACAGAGCTAAACTCCTACAAAGATTCAGATCCTGTTTTCCTGTCAAGAGTTTAGGTTCTTGGATCTCATATTTCAAAGCCAGTCAGCTTGGAACCCATGGTCCCACTAGCTGCATCTGGACTTAATATCTGGGTTTGATGGATGTTTAGGGTGAATCTTTATATAGGTTTATTAACATTTATTGATCTTATGTATTCATGGCCCAGTTAAAGCAATGTCTAACAGATGGGTGGGTCACATTCCTATCATCAATAAATTAATCTTTACAAAACATAATCCTCGATATCGCCAATATGATTGCAGCTTAATGAGTTTTATATAGGAATAAAATACCTTCTTCAAATGAAGAAGTCCCCACCAAGAACATCTGAAATGATATATTTAATTCCTTCAAGGGGCTGCATAGCTTGTTGACCTATGTGATGTGAGGGCATACATCCCACACCAAAGAAGTTGAGGCATATGGATTGGAAATAAACATTTTATCTATATAAATTGATTTTTAAAATTGACACAGTGGTATGCAGGACTTTCAGCCCACAAACACAGTGAGCACTTCTATTTGAGATCCTAATTGAAATTGGATAAACTGGCACATAAAGACATCTTGACCACTATTAGCTCTAACATAGGGCTAGTGTGGTTTGCATGGGTACAATGTTTGGCCTATAAATTCAGATGCACTTGAGACCTAAGGCATATTCAAATACTTCCGTTTTTAGTGGAGGTCACATCAAGGTGCAGAAAGGTCAAAGTACTTGTTTATTTGTTGACAGTCAGACAGGATCCTTTTTATATCATGCAATGCCCTACATCTGAAATATTTGCAAGAAGAAAAACAAAACCAAACAGAACCTACCTCTTTGAAAAGCAGTTTCCAAATGGGAGTAATTTCCACTTCAATCCTATTAGGCCCAACAACTTTTTTCCTGAAAGAATATTGGTAATTCACATTTTCATTTGGGTTTTCAATAGTCATCATAGATTTCTTCCAAAGGATGAAGTATACGTAACATTAGGAAAGCTTGCAATGTATATTTTGGTAATACCTTACATTAATGGGAAGAACTAGGAGAAGAAGCAAGATCATGTTCACAAATGGGTCAATTTCCTTAGAATTGAATCATGACAAAACATTGTACATATTTACTATTGCATTTCATTTCACACAAGGAGATAATCTGAGCTGCCCGAATTCACTAATTTTAAGTTCAAAGGTACAGTCATGGAGACCAGATCCACAGCCTCCAAAGTACCTTAGCATGTCGACCATGTAGGAAATTGGGTGGACGGGATACGATTATCCCACCGCTGCCACCAATGTAGGAAACTGGATTATTAGATGTGCAGGGTTTGAGGTCTGAGCAAGTAATAGGTCCTAAGTTTCCGCTTACTGGGCCAGCACCCCATTGCAGCGCTAGACTCTCTCTATCAATCAATCAATCAATCAGGAGTTTGTTAAAGCGCGACTACTCACCCGTAAGGGTCTCAAGGCGCTAGGGGTGGGGGGGTGGGGGGGTGGGGGGGGGGTGCAGGTTCCATTCCATCAAGGAGGGGGTCTGTCGAAGAGCCAGGTTTTGAGGTTTCTTGCGAAGATGGGGAGCGATGTAGTCTGTCTGAGGTGGAGCGGACGGGCGTTCCATGCTTTGGCCGCGAGGAAGGAGAAGGAACGGCCTCCCGATCTGGTCTTTTTGGTGCGGGGAACCACAGCGTAGGAAAGCTGGGCTGATCTTAGGGTCCTTTGGGGTGCGTGGAATTTGAGTCGGCTGTTCAGGTATGCTGGTCCGGTGCCGTGGAGGGCCTTGTGTGCGTGGGTGAGCATCTTAAAGGTGATTCTCGCCTCGACAGGGAGCCAGTGGAGTGTGCGCAGGTGCTGGGCGATGTGGCAGTGTTTTGGCAGGTTGAGGACCAGTCTTGCGGCGGCGTTCTGGTTGTTCTGTAGCTTGCGGATGAGGTTTTTGTTTATTCCGGCGTAGAGTGCGTTGCCATAGTCGAGTCTGCTGGTGACCAGGGCGTGAGTGACTGTCTTTCGGTGTTCGAGGGGGATCCATTTGAAAGTCTTACGAAGGAGGTGGAGGGTGTGGAAGCAGGAAGATGAGACAGAGTTGATCTGGCGGTCCATTTTGAGCTCGGAGTCCAGGATGATTCCCAGGTTGCGTGCGTGGTCTGTGGGGGTTGGCGGGTTTCCGAGGGCAGTGGGCCACCAGGTGTCGTTCCAGGCGTCGGGGTTTGGGCCCATGATGAGTACTTCTGTTTTGATGGTGTTTAGTTGAAGGCAGCTGTTTTTCATCCATTTGGCGACGGCTTCCATGCCTTCTCGAAAGTTGCGTCTGGCGGTGTTGGGCTCGTTGGATAGGGAGAGGATGAGCTGGGTGTCGTCTGCATATGACACAATGTTGAGTCCGTAGGTTCTGACGATGGGAGCAAGTGGAGCCATGTAGACGTTGAAGAGCGTCGGGCTGAGGGAGGAGCCCTGGGGGACTCCGCAGGTGATCGGTGTGGGGTCCGAGAGGAAAGGGGGGAGTCTGACCCGCTGCGTCCTGCCGGAGAGGAAGGAGCAGATCCAGTCGAGGGCCTTGTCCTGGATTCCTGCATCGTAGAGTCTGCGTATTAGGGTCCGGTGGGAGACATAGTCGAACGCCGCTGATAGGTCGAGGAGGATGAGGGCTACTGTTTCTCCTTTGTCCAGTAAGGTGCGGATGTCGTCTGTTGCGGCGAGGAGGGCGGTTTCCGTACTGTGGTTTTTTCTGAAGCCGGATTGGGAGGAGTCGAGGATGTAGTGTTCTTCAATGAATGTGGCGAGTTGGCTGTTGATGGCTTTCTCGATGACTTTCGCTGGGAACGGGAGCAGGGAGATGGGTCTGTAGTTTTTGAGGTCGGTGGGGTCCGCTGAGGGTTTCTTTAGGAGGGGGTTGACCTCGGCGTGTTTCCAGTCGTCGGGGAACGAGGCCGTCGCCAGGGAGCGGTTGATGGTTTGGCGGAGCATGGGTGCGATGGTGTTGGCGGCTCTGTTGAAGATGTGGTGGGGGCAGGGGTCCGTGGGGGCCCCTGAGTGGATTGACTTCATTGTCTTCAGTGTGTCTTCGGTGGTGAGGGCTGTCCAGTCATCAATCCCTGGTTTCCGGGTGTCGGGGATGGCTGGTGAGGGTTCAGTGTGTTGGTTGTCTTCGTCGAAGTTGTCGTAGATGCTCTTGATTTTGTGGTGGAAAAAGATGCTGAGTTTGTCGCAGAGGTCTTGTGAGGGAGGGATGTCGGTAGACTCGCTGGTGGGTTGGGTGAACTCCTTGATGATGCTGAAGAGTTCCTTGCTGTTGTGTGCGTGGGTGGAGATTCTGTCTTCAATCGCTTTTTTCCTCGTTTCTCTGATGAGTTGATGGTGGGCGTTGGTGGCTGCTCTGAAGTTGTTGTGGGCTTCTATGGATTTGGTGTTTCTCTAGGCCTTTTCAAGGCGGCGGCATGTGCGCCTGGACTCTCAAAGTTCGGTGGTAAACCATCTGGCCTTCTTGGCATGGGTATTGTTTTTCTTGAGGGGGGCTATGGTGTTGGTGCTGTCCGAGATCCATCTATGCAGGGTTCGGGCTGCGGTGTTGGGGTCGTCGTTTTCCGCGATGGTTGGGGTGGAGTTGTTGAGTGAGGAGGTGAGCTGGGCATCGGTGATTTTGGTCCAGTTTCTTTGTGGAAGCAGGTGCTGGTGTCTGTGGATGGTGGGTGTTCTGAAGGTGAAGTAGACGCAACGATGGTCGGTCCATGGGAGTTTGGTGGTGTGGCTGAAGGTGATGGAGTTTCCTGTAGTGAAGAGGGGGTCGAGGGTGTGTCCTGCTGAGTGCGTGGGCTCGGTCACGATCTGGCGGAGTCCAATGTTGTGGAGGTTGTCCAGGAGGGATGTGGTGTTGGGGTCCAGTTGATTCGCCGCCATTAAGTAGGGGTCGGGGAGGGCTGGACAGCTGGGAGGCGGGGAGGGGAGCTGGATTTGGCCGGTCGTGCTGGGGGGGGAGGGGCCGTGGGGGCAGCAGCGGCGGGGAAAGGTAAAGGGAGGAAAGAAGGGATAAAGAAAAAAAGGGAAAATAAGCAGAAATAAGGCACAAAAGAGCAGAGATGCAGAAAAGAGCAGAAAGGTGAAAGATAGAAAGGGTAGAGAAGCAAAGCAATTCAAGGCCTACTCGGGGAGGTGGTATGGGCTAGTAATCACCATTTACTGGCACACAATATTAACACTTAATAAATGATTGTCCGGTCAAGTACATTTATTATAAACATATTACTACACGTTAACTTACAAATAAATACATAAGACAGATTGAAAATAGCTTACATGACATTATAAAATCATATTTGACTCCTAAAGGGTCATGACCACCAAAATCAATTGAACCCCCCGCCTATAACAAATAACACATCACTGCCTATATAAAAAGGCCTGTTGGCTCTATCAACTGTCATCTCATTACAAGAACAACAAACCACATGTGACAACGCTTTTTTTTATGCCAACTGCAGTAATCAATAACAACCTTGTGTAAATGCAATTATTAATATCAATAAATCATAGCAACCTCTCGGGGAGATGATGTACCTCGAAGCTGGGGAAGCGGGTTCGAGTCTCGGCAGTGACACTAAACATCCTGTGATTCTGGGCAAATCACTTCATCTCCGCATGCCTAGCAAAAATGAATGTGTCCACCTGTAAGGAAACTGGTGCTATGTAAAGCGCTCTGATACCTGATATCTTCGGGTCTAGTTTACGCTATACATAACTCAAGAAAAACAAACCTTGACCAGTAATCACTGTAGCATATCAATGAGGCATTTTATAATGAATATAAAATGTGCCTATGTGCTTGGTATATACATTCTGGCCACTTAAAATGCAACCATAAAAATAGACACTAGAGAGTGCTGAACTAGATTTGTTTTATTTAAACACCTTACGGCCACATAAATCACAGCCACAAAACCAGCCACTAGAGGGCACTGCATTCCAGCTGTGGAGCAAGAGCTCCAGCCTTGGAAAGGCTTTAATCAAACCAGAAAGCCAAAAGGGGCCGTAATTTTACTGACCCTGCAGACTTAGGGTCCTGCAGCCCCCCATAACATTGTTGGTGGTGCCTCTGCCCTCCTGGGGCCACCATGAGGTGAGAAAAAACATGTAAACATGTAAATAAGAATTCCATGCATTATGGGGGATCTATCTAGTCTGAAAGCCTGCAGTCTTTTTTTTTTACCTTTGAGGTCCTTTCTCTGTTTTTTGTTTCTTAGGGGATGCCCTGTCCCATCTGGACATACCCAACCTGCAATCCAATGGGGCAAATGAGGAGGTCACTCCCACATGAGCCACTCGCTTCCTGCTTGATTTACACTGTCTTTGTCAATGCAAGAGCTGGCAGTCATGGTTGTTGTCTGGCGGTGGCTCCCCTGCTCCCCCCAGACACAAGCACAGGGAGAGGAGGCACAGCCACTACAATTTGTAGTCCCAGGGATCTAGATCGGGGTCCTGGGCCCCCTGGAATGAATACCTCACCAGGACAATGGGGACCCCGGGTCGTTTAGAGCTCTGGGGAGGGGGCCCTCCACCTGTCCCCTCACTAGTTTGGAAAATCTCATTTTTAATCACACAGAAATGAGCATCTTTAAGAGCAAGGGATCCTCAATTAATGTCTGGAAAGGAGCTCTGGTATATCGACCCCCTGGGAGCCAAGGGAGATTTTACGAACAAGCTGCTTGAGATCAAAGCACCACATGTTCTAGCCTCCGATAAATTTCTCCTAATTGGCGATTTTATTATCATGCTGAAATGCAATCCAACTCGGACACTGAGAAATTGATTTCCAATATGAACACCCGCGGCCTCGTCCAGATGGTTGTTGGCTCCAAACATCGGGCCGGTCATACTTTAGACCTCCTCTTATCCAACTCCCCCGTCCTAAGGGTGGAGGCTCCCGTTCCATTACTTTGCACAGATCACTACCTATTAAAATGTACTATTCCCATCGCCACAGCCAAAGCGGTCTTGGCAAGCAAAGGTACATCACGGAGGCCTTGGCGTAAAATCACATTATCCCTTTTTTGAAAACGCTTCCACCCCGACTTGGTAACTCCAACTATAAGTGCAAGTACAGCAGCGCAACACCTTGACAATGCCACAGAGACAGCTCTGGACAAAATTGCCCCTCTGAGTAAAGTCAAGCGTAAGATCAGAACTACCCCCTGGTTCACAGAGCAACTAACTCCTTAATTAGAAAAGCAGAGAAAAAGTGGCATAAAAGCAAAGATAAAGCTGACCGTAAAGCATATCAAATACTGCATTCCAGATATATGAGCGATATAAAGGAGACAAAAAAAACATATCTTATAGAGCGAATAAACAAAGCAGAAAACTCCTTTAAAGAACTCTACCAAATTCTGAAGGAATTTACCACCTCTAGTAATCAGTCAGTAATACCTATTTCTCAAGAGTGGACAGACGCCCTTTCTAAATTCTTTGATGAAAAAATGACAGCTATCCATCATTTCTTTCTGCCCTATCAAAATAGCACACATCTTGAAGATCTGCCAAACTCGCTATCTGACCCACCACATATCTTGAACGATTTTGTAAAATGCGACAGCAAGTCGACCGTCTCAGTCGGGCTGAAAATAAAGTATGGTTCTCCCACTGACCCTATTTCCCCCAAACTTTTTTCTATGCTTGCCCCGGTATTGGTGGAGGATCTGACCAGTCTTTTCAACAAGTCACTCTCGAAGACAGATTTCCCCACAACATGGAAAGTAGCAAGAGTCAAACCAATCTTAAAGAAACCCATGGCCGATCCTAATATCCTTTTAAACTATCGGACCATCTCTTTACTCCCATACTTTGGGAAAATGCTCGAATCTTTTGTCAATAAACAGCTTGTGGACCATCTTGAGAGCCATGGACTCCTAGATTCTTCGCAATCTGGCTTCAGGGCATCACACAGCACGGAGACAGCACTGGCCGAGGTTGCCGATAATATCAGACTGGCCTATACAAACATCAATCAGTCATCCTCGTCCTGCTCGACCTGTCTACTGATTTTGACACCATCTCCCATTGCATTCTAATGCAACGACTTTGGGAGATCGGTGTCAGAGGAAATGACCTAAATTGATTCACCAGTTACCTATCCGACCGTGTAACAGCTGTTCAGATTGACAAAAACATTGCATGTGAGAGACCTGTCAAGATGGGTGTGCCGCAGGGCTCCATTCTCAGCCCAGCACGTTTCAATGTTTATGTGACACCATTGGCTAGGGTGATCAAAGCCTACGGCTTTGCTGTTTTGTCCTATGCTGACGATACCCAGATTCTAATTACACTGGGTCCCGTCCCAAATTAAACCAAACAGCATTTTAAAAATTGCTTGACTCATATCGAGAAATGGATGAGTACAAACCACCTTCAGCTAAACGGCAGCAAATCAGAGATTATGCTCTTTGGTAAAGCTGCGGAACACTGGACACATGACTGGTGGCCACCCAATCTAGGTATCTGTCCAATGCCTAAGGAATCAGTTTGGAACCTGGGTTTTTACTTGGATAATCAATTATCCATGAAACACCAAAATTAATCATATTGTGGGCACCTGTTTTGGAGTAATGCGCAGCTAGAGGAAGAATTTAAGTGGATTCCTGTGGAGGCCCGGAAACCCCAAGTGCAGGGATTAATTATAAATAGAATGAACTACGGGAACGCGCTGCTACTCTCAATAAATGAAAACCATCTGAATAGGCTCCAGGTTCCTCAGAACACTGCAGCTCGGCTGGTACTCAACCTTCCGCAAAGATCTTCCTCTTCCCCTGGTCTGAAATGCCTGACTTGGCTTCCAGTAAAAAAGTGAATCCTTTTTAAAACTCTATGCCTGGTTCATAAGCACATGCATGGAAATGGCCCGAAATACTGGTCGCAAAAGCTAAGATGGTATCATCTTTGTAGAGAACTCAGATCTAGTAATGAGTCTTTGCTGACCCTCCTAGAATACATACTTCCAGGAACGGCGGTCGAGCTTTGTCCTTTCTTGCTCCCGCCACATGGAATAAAATGCCTCTTCATCTTCGCATTATACCTGAACACAGCCGCTTTCGCAAGAAGCGGAAGACCTGGCTTTTTGGAAATAAACCTCCCTGACCCTCCTGTCAGAGCCCTCTACAAGCGCCATAAGTCTCTTCGGATCTGATTTGTGCGCAATACAAATGTCCTTGACTTGACTTGACTAGGGAAATAATGTAATAAATCTTGCGCTGATCCTCAGGCCCCGGTGCACCCTGGGGGTAGAATACAGGAGGCAGCAGAGTCCCATGTGCGACATCGCGCAGAATAAAGTCAAAGGTTGACAACCTTAAAAGGGCAATATCTCATGACCCATTGGGCTGATTTGGGCAATGTTAGGCCTGCTTAATCCTGGTGGCAAGCTTTAACCTCCAGGAGCAGTTCCATCAGGCCTTCTGGCCTAGAGAGGGGTGTAACATACAGGGAGCTGGTTCACTGGACCACTTTCCCTCTTGGTCTTTGTTTCTGGGTGCAGAAGTCCAGATCTTTCCACAACATGACCTCAGGAGGTGTAAGGGGGGCATTCTTGCTGGCCCTTGGAGAGACCCACTGGTTCTGGTGTCAACTGGGGGCAAGAGCCCTGAATCCTTTTGGATAACTGCGGGTGTGTCCTTCCAGTTGTCCATGGCTGTCATAGCCCCAAGGTCCAGCAGCAAGAGGCACAAACAGCACAAAAAGTCCCTTCTCGTCCTTGGGCAAGAGTTTTTTAACCCCTTCCCTGCTGGGCTAATTCCCCCGCTGTGCGGGGAGGGGGTCTGCGCGCTGCGCCGTGGTGCTCGTGACAAACTCAGCTCATCATGCAGCACGGTGGCGCTGTGCTCATGACGAGCTGAGCTTGTCACGGCAACAACAGTTTCTTCAGAATGCTCAGTACAGCAGGAGAATTAGCCCCGTGTGTGAGCGCCGCGGCCGTCATCACGAGCTCAGCTCGTCATGAGCACATGCCACCATGGCTCATGAGCTCGGCATGAGCATGGGAGGGCTTAAAAGAGGTGGAAGGTTCTAGAAGCCAGACAGGCCAGACTGGTAATTGCAGGCACCGGGCAATCCCCCGGTAAGATGGAGGGGGTGGGGGCCGGTTTTGTGGCTGAAGTAACGTGAGTCACTCATCAGCGCTGTATTTTTTGCTGCAACAATATACATTTGTTTGACAGTGGAGAGTCTGGAGACAGGAAGTAGTCGCTGGTGGGGGGACGTGCGCAGGGGCGGATTGGCAAGGCGGGCATTCGGGAATGGGCCGAAGGGCCGGTGCCTCAGTGCCCTCTGTGGGCCGTTTTTTTTCTCCCCTGTCCCAGTCCACAGAGAGTGGACTAGGAAAGGGGAGAAAAAAAAACGGCCCACAGAGTGCCCGGAGACAGACAGAGAAAATGAAAGCAGCCTCGCTGTGCGGCCAGACAGCGATTGTCAGCTGTGGGCTCTCCTTAACACCTACCCTGCCAAGCAATCAAGCCGAGGCTGGGCTGGGGAGGGGTGATTGTTTGCAATAATCAGCCTCCCTGGGGGCCAGGTGTTTCTCAGGCCTTTGAGCCATTTTCACCTCGGCCCCCTGGGGCCCATGCAGCCCAGAAACGGTGTTAGTCTTAGCACCTCGCCCACAGCCCTTCACATTCAGGGCGTAGTGGACGAGGAAGAATGGGTCTTGCTGTGGGGGCCTGGTGATGTTTGGAATTTTTTTATTTTATTTATTTTATATAGCGCGGACTTTACCCGAAGGTGTCAGAGCGCTTCACACAAGGAGCAGCAATAATACATGAGGAGAAAAATTACAAGTGGACAAATTACAAAAGCAAACATTAACAGCCTGATTCATCAATCTCCCGTTTTGCGAGCCCCTAATAGCGAATCATAAGGAATCGCTATTAAGGACTTGCAAAACGGGATTCATGTAGGAATTGCTAAATAAATAGCGATTCCTACACAATCCTTATTTGCGAGTAGCAAATTGCTAATCGCAAATAAGGAATAACTCCCCATTCATTCCTAGGGGCCAAAAGGCCCATAGGAATGAATGGGGAGTATTCCTTATTTGCGATTAGCAATTTGCTACTCGCAAATGAGATAGCGATTTAAAGGGTGCCAGGGGTGTCCAAAGGACACCCTGTAGCACCCCTTAAATGCAAAATGAAACAGGTGTTGCGCACACACATGTCCAAAGGACATGTGTGTGTGCAACATGCAACTTAGAAAAATGCTTTTAAAAGCATTTTTCTAAGTGTTTGCTATTTACCGACAGGTCTGACCTCTCAGTAAATAGCGGCCCGAAATTGCGAATTAGCAATTTAGAAATGGTTGATGAATTGCATTTAAGGAATCTCAAATAGAGATTCCTTAAATGTAATTCTTCGCAATTTAGCGAATTAGCAATTACCGATTTTTGCATTTGGGATGATGAATCCCAAATGCAAAAATAGCGCTCGCAAAGGGTCAGATTCTCAGAATCTGACCCTTTGCGAGCCGCTTTCGGCTTGATGAATCAGGCAGCAAGTTACAAGAATCAAATGTGACAATAGTGAGCAACCAAAATACATGAGGTAGCAATTGGTACATTACAGGAGGAAAAAGTGATATGTGTGCAGGTTACAAAAGCGTACAAAGTACAAGTAGAGGTATAATACTGCAATAAATGGCAAACACTCCAGCACAAGAACAAACGTTACGTAGGCAATGGTGGCACTTGTGCAAGTATCTAAAGCAAACAAAAGTGAGAGGTAGCATACAGTGTGATACCAGAGAAAAGTGACGTGTGCAAGTTACAAAAGGGTACCATACACAGGTACAAGGGTAATACTACAGTAAATGGTAAACACTCAAACTGCCAGAACACACTGGGAAGGCACTTCCCATGCACCAGCTTCACCTCAGCCTCCCCCCTGGCTACCTTGGATGACCCAGAAAGCTGTGTTTTGTGCTCCCCTGCCAGGACATTTTCCCGAGGCCTGGAGGGCTGATTATTTACTAATTGCAGGGGCCTTACCTGTTCATGTGCTCCTGAGCTGAAGGCCTGGGGAGGGCTAAGTAGGTTAGTAATAGCAGGGGCTTTACTGCTTTTCAGGTGCTCCTGTGCTGGAGGGCTGGAATACATTTGTGACAGAAAGGGGCCTTGCTATTTTTTTTAGTTGCTCAGCATGTAGGCCATTGGCACCTTTGCCCTGTGTCGTGTGCAAGAACAGTATCCTCCAACTTTCATTCCTTGTCTGTGCAAATAGTGTTTCATGAAAGGGCACGCCCCTTAAATATGGGCCACGCCTCTTGAATGTGGGCCACTTTTTTCGTCAGTGCCCGGGCCGAATTGTGATCCCAATCCGACTCTGGACGTGCGTACGTGTGTGACAGCTCACATTGCTGCCTGTGCCGTCCCATTATGCTGCAGGCAGCGACCGGCCCGAAGCCAGAGCTGTCGCACAGTCTTCATCTGAGAGAGACTGCCTGCACACACACAATCCTCTTTACAGAGACGGCCGCAGACTCGTCGTGGCCGAGACTCACTCAGGTCTGTATTACTTGTAAATATCATTTAGAAGTACAGCCTGACAGAGCCTATATCAGCTTTGCTACTGGCTGCTCACGTCCGGCTGCTGCGGCGGGCCGAGCTCTGCCCTGTAAATAGCACTGGACGTGCAAATAGAATTTATTTGACAGCCCAGATGGAGCCTGCGTAGCAGCTGCTGTCTCTGGTCAGCGAAGGCTCTTAACACCTTCGCTGCTGGAGATGTTCCTCTCCTGTGCTGGGCCCCGATAGAAACGGGTGTGGTCATGATGAGTGGGGCTCGTCATGAGCACCGAAGGGGTTAAGGAAATCACAGCGTATGTTTAGAATAGTGTTCCTGCTGGAACAAGGCCGGCGTTTTGTGTAGTTGCAGTTTTCACCCATCCTGAACCAGCACAGAAGGTTAATGTGCCTGTGGCAAAGAGCGGGTTCATGAAGATCACTAACGTGCATTTTGTGTGGGTAGCTCAGTGGGTTACTGATTTTGTCAGAGAGATCCTTTTCTTAATCACACTTCATAAGTTACAATCCTAAATGGCAATCCTACATAGCACAGTTACTTATGAACTACACCGACAGCACTGCATTCAAACTGTGTGTTATAGGTTAGAGCCGAGCGCTATGTTTTCCCTCAGACTTTCATTATCCTAATGTTGCTAAAAGGATTAGTTTGGATAGAAATATATTGTTTTAAGGAAAACAAACCACAGTACCTTTTAAATCATGTGTTTGTGCTTATACAGACCAAACTCTTAAAATATATTTGTTGAACATAAATGAAGTAGACAGCAGGACACGTCTTCCAGTAGTGAAGTTGGATTTATTAAGTTACAAAGAATAAGATAAGACAGCAGAGCACAAAGCCTCACAGCTGACCAGACCAAGTGCCAGGGCTAGAATCCCAACACACCAAATAGAACACAGCTAGGTAAGAAGATAGAAACACAAAGAAAGGACTAAAGACACCAAGAAGCCATATAGAGCTAAGTATGAATTTACAACAATATTGCTTACCAGTATGGGTGAAATGTGAATCTGCAAATTGTAATCCTCAGTTTTATGTAACATATAATTTAGACTGATTTACACACGTATGATTAATTGTCTCTCTATGATGTGAGCATGATGTAAAGTGCTCTGACACCCTCACTAGTACGAGGAGCACTATAAAACAAATGAAAAACATGAAAGAGCGATGAGTGCCTTCCGTTTCAGGAGCTTTGTAGCAGTTTCAAGATGCTCTTAGTTTCTCGCTGCCCAAACGGGTGTAACTTCTGATATTTATCTGTCTCCATGGATTTCATTGCTTGATTTTACTCGCGAGAAAGTGTCATTTATAAGCGTCACACATTGCCTGCAGATTGGTCATTGAATGTCACTCAGCTACACTGAAACTATAAAAATGTCACACATAAGCAATCTCAAACCTTGGCAGCGATGCTTCAGAGAGAGTCACAGTAGTCTGATTGCCTGTCTGAGTCTGACAGACTGAGACTACTCCTCCTCTCCATCCGTGTCTCCGCTCTGCAGTGCAGCCTGCAGGTAAACAAGCGCAACTGCATTGACCCGGTGCAGACCGTGCAGGCAGCCTGCTGCTATGTGGATTTAATCATCAGGAGGAGGTGCCTGCGTGCAGATGCATTGTCTCCTCCGCCGCCGCGTCTGAGTGCCACTCTTCAGTTCACCCTCAGGGTGGGGCTGATGGGTGACCAATTGTCATGCCGCATGCGCATTTGGCCTCGCGCAATTAAAAGTGCCCGACCGTGCAGCCATAATTTAATTATTTCTAGCTCCCACCGCCGGCAGCAGGTGAGTTCTTCCATCCACTCCAGTCGTCAGCAATGAACGATCATTCATGGTGGGCAGTGGTGGATTTGATTGCTGTTGTGAGCAGGGCGGAGGCAGTGCGGAGCGAGGTGGCCTGAGTTGCGTGCTCACTGGACTGTCACGGGCTGTGGCTGCAGGCCATAGCTCATAATATGTAATCATGATGAATCCATGATGATTGTCACCATCAGGGACCATGACAAATAATTCATCATCATTAAAAATGTTGATTTGATGCGCAAGGGGCGGGCGGCCGGGCTGCGATTATAGTAGCAGAACGAAGGTAATGCAGGCTGGTAATGCAGGCTGGTAATGCAGGCTGGGTGCTTCGTTCATTCTCCTACTTTAATTGCGGCCTGCTGTGATTGATAGGTCTCTCGGGAGCTGCATGGGGCGGCCAACGAAAGTAATACAGGCCCAATGAATTTTCTTTTGCACATGCCATCAGATTGCGGCCTAATCTGATGGTATATGCAAAAAGAAAGAAAAACAGAGCAAACATTATTTGGGGCATGGGCGGCCCCCCAGCCCCTCGCTCACAAACTGGAGGCTCTGGTGCGGTCGGTCTCGTCTCAAGAGACTCACTCTCTCTGACTCCACTGCGCAGGGCAGAACTGGGATGAATCATTTCCGCAGACAGGGCCAGGCCATGGCGGTGGAAAGATGTTCCCAGAACAGGAATCATTTTCACAGGCAGGAACAGGCTGGGGCTGAGGACATGTCTTCTCGTGACGTGTATAAATCCCACGGTGAGTAGCAAACTAGGTCGTTGGAGAGATATTCATCTCTGGGACCAGTTCTACAGTTTTGAGGTAACTTTGGGGACAATCCTTACCTCCACCTCCAAAGTCTCTTCTGAATTTGGGTCATGGTCCTTTCTAGGCTTGGCTGTAGGGGTACAGTTGTGGCTGTGGTACGTGTGTGGCTTGATATAGCAAATGCAGTTGTGTTAGTCGTCGTTGTGACTGTGCCTTGTGCCTGATATTTGAGTCTGTGTGTGTGTCTGGCTATGTTAAGTCTGGGTGTGTTAGATGTTGTGACAGTAGTGTCTTTGGCAGCAACAGGTGTGTGCATGCCACAGATGTGTGTTTTGCTGTGATGGGGTCTCTGCTGCATCGCTGTGCTGTGTGGTGTCCATCACTGTCCGTGCTGCATGTGTCATGACTTATATGTTTTGTATCACTATAAGCCTGTACTGAGTGTTGTGTGACTGTTTTCTGTGCTATATGTCATTGTGCTTTTGATCTGTGTTCACTGTATCTGTGCTGTATGCTGCACTGTCACCGTGTGTGTGTTTTATGTCATTGTGTATATATTGTGTGACACTGTGTCTTTGCTGTGTGTCACTTTGTTTCAGTGCTGTATGTAGGTCTGATTGACAACATGTGTCTGACTTGTATACCACTGTGCCATCGTGTGTGTTGTTTATACATATTAATAGTTAGTAATTTATTAGATCAATTTATGATCATTTACATCATGGTAAAATCTGGCAGCCCCGTTAACTAGAGGCATCATAGCTGATTGCCTTAAATGCAGCACGGGTGGCGATATACCCTGGTTGGCGCTGTCAAGGATAGCCTGACCATTGTAAATCTGCTACATATATATACAGACCCAGGCAATATGGCAGACATTAATAGGAAGAGTATCCAGGGGGCGTTATGCGAATGCTATGGCGACCTGAGGTGCAAACAAGAAACTCTGAAATCCTCAGTCGCCCGGTATATAACCATGGTGGAAGCCGAAGGCCCGCCAACAAAACTCCCAGCTAGCTATCCGTTAAAGGTGACTAACCGCTGGGAACGCAGCCTGCTCTTTCGCCTTAGGGCCGGCATGCTAACATATGTACTTTGCTTTCCCTTAGGCTTTAACGTAAATCTAGAGCCAATGCCCGGCCCTTGTGGAAATCGCGGCAGCCAATCCATGCTCCATTTTCTATTCTTTTGTCATTTTCTATCAAATATATAGCAAGCAGCTGCTGATTCCATTCTTTAAGGCTTCATCCATTACTGATTTTAAGGTGGCCTATAGGGATATTGTTATGCTCAATGGGGAAAATGTAATTCTCCATGTCAGTACCTTTTTAGGACTGGCTGTTCGCTCCCGTGCCTCTATGAGCACAGTATAAACAGTTTTGACCTGATGCCCGCTATTTGAATTTTTTTACGGGCCGCAATATGGATTTTATCATATTGAGATTTGTGACAAAATATTTGCATATTTAATTGATTAAGCTCAACCTCATACTGTTACTACCCCTGGTTTAATGATCTAAATGATAGGCCCATGATGAATTTGTTGCGTTGACCTTCTTTTTCACTTCGTATTCATTTTTATGAATTTCTAGTCAGGGGTCTAGTGCACTAATTGTTGTTTAACTTCGTGTTAGAATTGGGGGTCTCTGGTTGGCGCAAGTTTTCACTTGTGACAAGCAGGGACCCTCTCCTCTAAGTCAGGGCGAAGGATGACCCCTTAGAATTACCCTTGCTCACCCTCTAGGTGCGTGGCGTGAGCAGCCAAGGCTATCCTTCAGGAGTTATGGAGTTAAGCACTTGTAATAACACACACAGTAAAATGTACCAATCCCCCCACAAATGGACACCAGGCTGAGAATATATAAAAATACGTTCCTTTATGTAAAAATATATATATCAGATCAGACTTATCACAAGACCAATAATAACGCTTTTAGGATAGGCCACAAGATTGTAATTGGGCAAGCTTCTCTTAACTTAAAGTTCAAAAAGGGTTTCTTTTCAATTCACTGAAAAAAACTGTTCTCTTTGTACTTCTAAAGCACTTCTTGAGCGGGCTATGTACTTTGCCACTGCGTGGGGACCTTAGGAACTCGGTCCGGCTCCTGGCAGCGCTCTCATACGATCCTACCGATAAAACGGCGACGCCCTACCGCGTCTCACGCATCTAGCGTGAGCACGCGTGCGACTCCTACAGGGTGCGCGCCGGGCTTCTCACGGCAGTATACCCCTCGCGGTCGACTCTCAGCGGGTCGACCCGTACCTCCACGGTGATCGGCAAGTAGGGAGGCGGGTAACTGGGAGGCCAGGCGTGCTAGGCTGAAGCGTACAGTGTACTCACGGTTGCCGGAGCGGCTGGAGTGCAAAGGAGAAACAAAACGTTGTGGGCCCCTAGCCCGATGTAGATTTCTTCAAGAAAGCTTCGATTCCTTCACGGTTTGGACGAGTCGTGCACGGCAGTGCGACTCGTTCAGTTCAGGGGTGCCTGCGGATCCTTGACGTCAGCGGGTGCGGGGACACAAGCAGGCGCGGCCCTTGACCCCCAATACGACGGTACGGGAGTCTCCACTAGGTGGGCGGCGAGGCTTGTAAACACTCTGGAACAGTGAAGCAGGGATGGCAGGGCATGGTCCGTGCGGGCTGCGGGTCCCGGCGTAGATCACGATCGCCGCAGGAATTCCGGCGGGAGGGGCGAGAGCGCTTCAGCGCACTCCTATTGACAGGCAGGGGCAGAGGAGCAGGCAGCCTGGCCCGGGGGCAGAGAGCGACCTCTCATGGGGACAGAGGCAGGCAAGCTCCCGAGTGCTACAGCCCTAGGAGGGGGCGATGAGGCGCGCAGTCTTTCTCCGGCGGGAGGCACACACGGCTCGAGGTTAAAGGGCGAGCAAAGGCACCAAGAACCCACTGGTCCTGGGGTTCAGGTCAGGGGGCAAGCTCAATTAAGCCCTTGGAGAAAAGTTTCAAGCACCAGTCAGCAAAGTCTTTTTAGAAAGTCTTCTCCTCTCCATCCTCAGCAAGACAAGCAGCAGGCCAGTCCTTCCAGCGTCTTCTTCTCCTTCTAGTTGGGCAGAGGTTCTTTGTGGGAAACAGGATTCTGGTTTACAAGGAGCAGGGTTCCTACTTCTATACAGCATTTCCTTTGTCTTTTCAGGCCAGGGGGGCCTTTGCATACCTTATTCAGTCTCTGAGTACTTTGTTGGGTGTACTCTGACTTCTGCTTTCAGTGTGAGGGGCAGGCACATCAGACGCTCCACAGGAGTGGAGCCAGCATTATGTGGCCAGGGGCAGCCAGGAGTACCTTGATGACAGTGCTTCGCCCTTCCTGGGCCAGGTGCCAGCTGAGTCATCAGTCGCTCCCCAGGGGGCGGAGCCAGCATTGTGGTGGCAGAGCACAGGCCCATTAAGAGTCCAGGGGCACTCCTACCTCCCACTAAGATGTAATCCTTGCATTCACCACTTGTCATCCCCCAGCCCTGTCACTCACATAACCCATACAGTCAGATACACATCCTAGCAGAGGCGGGCTGAAATGGTTAGGCAAGCAAATGCTAACTTTCTAAAAGTAGCATTCACAAACACAGGATATTAAAATAAACTTTACTAAAAGAAGTATTTTATTATTCTGAGTTCAGGCATACTAAACTTGACTTTCTACCATGTTCCCTGAGCCTGCTGGGATTATAGAGTGTAACAATTCCAGCAGCCCATCTTGGTCTAAGAGAACAGGTAACCTTACAATAGTGAAAAACAAATTTGGCTGTAATTTACTATTAGGACATACCACACACATCAGAGCATGTCCTACCTTACACTTACAATGCACCCTGCCCTTGGCCTACCATAGGGGTGACTAAAATGAAGTTAAGGGAAGGTTTAGAGGCGGGCAAGTGTGTGCACTTGCGCAGTCAGAATGACAGTACCAGACTGCACGCAGGTTCTGCAATGGCAGACCCTAGACACATTTTAACAGGCGGCTTCTGTGGGTGGCGCAACAAGCGCTGCAGGCCAACTAGCAGCATTGGCATTTACAATCCCTGGCACTCCTGGTGCAGTTTACTGGGGACTGACAGTAAATCCAATGAACCAATCATGGAAATCAATCACATATACATTTTACACAGGGAGAACATATGCACTTTAGCACTGGTCAGCAGTGGTAAAGTGCCCAGAGTCATTAAACCAACAAAAACAGGTCAGAGAGAATATTGGAGGAAGGCAAAAAGTTCAGCGATGACCCTGCCAAGAGGGCCAAGTCCAACACTTCGTATTTATGTATGCATCAATCTAATGTTGTGCTGGTATTCTTAATCTGCACTTTTATGAATATTCTTTTGGTATCCGAATAAAGAATTGAATTGATCATTTATATCACCATGTAAAAACACACTCCTAAAAATATAAATCTAACAGAAACATTTTACAGCATTATTAAATTCAAAATTACTATCTATACTACTATTATAAAGAGAGAACACAAACCTTTGAGCCAGGTAAACTACAAAAGTAATGCACCAATCACTACACCCAATACACCATTTGAAAGGGGAGATATAGCAGAAGGACATAGGCTATTCATGTCTACACCATATACATTAAAAAAGTAAAAACGCCAAAAGTGTCAAAGTAGTCCCTTGGGGGCGTGGTTGTGTGTAAGAACCTGGCCGTGGGCGTCTCAAACAACAAATGTGGGTGTTTACAGGGCCGTGCCTTCACAACACACTTACATTGCACACATAGACCGGAAATGCGCTTTCACGGAATTTATAACGCATAATATGCAGAACGAGAGAGGAAATGCACTTTCACTAAATTTATAACAAACAGTTGCAAATCCCAAAACATACATCGGAAATGCACTTTCAATCTATTTATGTATACACAGACAGCGCGGAATGACAAATGTAGTAAAAGACACACATTCCTTGCAGTTACCCAGACGCCTTCGTCCCATTACATTAAAAATCGGGCGTGCCTTTCATCCACGAAGACTCTACAATTACGTCAAGCAGGGGGCAGGGTTAATCAGACAGTACACCAATCACAAGGCAGCAAAAAAAACATACACGGGACTTTGGATACAAAATATAACAACTCTTTAACCATTGGCCACGAACGTCATAAGGGGGAGGAAACAGGAAGAAAACAAGCCGACATCGAGTGCACAATTAGTTTGCCCCAGAACCACACTTCTGTTAGATGGAACTGCCTCCTGGTAGCACAGCAAACAGTCCGGGGACACGCAAGGTGTTTATTTCATTTACGTAATTGTGAAGTAGTGTTTAATAGATGTGCTTAGTAGGTTACTCCTGCTTAAGATCATAAAAAAGTGAAATGCAGTCTGCAAAGTGCAAATGCTCCCTCGCTTCCCCCTAACTGTTTTTCACACGTCTTCCTTATTTTACGTTTCATTCTCTTACATATCCATCCTTTCTTTCCCTCCCACGGCCAGCATTTCCACTTGGATGCATTTTATTTGTTTTGTTTTTACAATCTAAGATATTGGCTGGGAACAGAGATCGGTTTCCTTGAACTCTCACTAGCTTATGCCAGTAAACAAATGAACATAAGAACAGTGATTGCAGTTGTGCGTGAAGGAGCTTTACCGGATATATTCGGCAGTTTCAGAGCATTTTGTGTGTTTAAGGGACACCGGCTCAATCAGACAGCGGATAAGTCAGAAACATTTACTTGCAAGGCACACTCTGGAAAGGCAAAACGTGCTTTGATCTCACCTCTTGCCGGAGCCTATAGATAATACGTAGTTTCTGTATAGCCCGAATACACCCTCCCACTAAACCTCACTATCCTCTGTATGGACATCATTGCTATTTGTATTGATGTTGTGTAATGCCTAAATTGAGACTTCGTGCAGTATGTGTTTAGTATCGTTCCGGGAACCCCTGTGACATTATATAATGTTATATATCTGCTAATCCGGTGTGATTACGTACATGTGGAAGACTCAATTTGGGGGGTAGCGCCTGCATAAAGGACACCGCGCTTAGTGTTAAAGTTAGAAAAAAACGTTAGACCCTTAAATTGTATGTTTTTACTTTTCTTTATTTCTTTAATGTGCGTGGACCGGCTCACTTTTATTTTTTTATTCATCTTTTCGCAGCGTCCACTTCAGGAACACCGTGCTCTGTTTGTTTGTTTTTCTTTTAACTTTAACACTGAGCGCAACGCCCGGATAAAGGACACCGCCTTCAGTGTTTAACTTACAAAGAAAAAAACCAAGCAAAAACTGAGGCTCGGGATTAACCTAACGAGCCGAATGGGGGAAAAGTGGACTTCACTGGAGCCAGATGCCCAGCCCCGGTCAGGGACCGGGAGGGATCCGGCTATCCACGCTGAGTAGGAGCACAGGCGGCCAGGACTCCCGCTGGCCCCTTCAGGAGGTGCTGCGCACGGGAGTGGCCACGCTGCATGTTGCAGTGCCCGTTAAAGAACAGCCACTTAATGCCTATTGCCTCAATTACATACCCTAATTGCATTAGCCCGAGTAAATTTTTAGCCAACTCAATGACCCAGTGAGGCGCGGCCTCATTGTTTAATGGGTAGAACATTACGAGGAAGAAACGCACTGTGAGACAGTGTTAGATACGGATGAACACGTGCCCTGCAGGGACAGACCTGGGAGCATGCAGTCACCCGTTCAGCATGTTGCCTCCACTGGTCCTACACTGTGTGTGCTACCCGCCATTGCGATGTCTCGCTGCGCATTAGGCGTTCAGTGGCCGCGCTGCACAAGGACAGCATCCACATATAACCCCGCCGTGGTCTGGAGTCTGCATGCGGATATCAAGGCTGTCCACCGGTGCATCTACGAGACAATTTACGAATAAAAAAAAGTAGTCCCGTGGAAGTAGTGCCGGCCAAGACGTGCGTGATGACATCGGGAGCGCAGGGAGGAGCGGCGTTCAGGAGCAAGAGGAAGAGCGCCCGACATGAGCGCGGGGAGGAGCTGCGGACAGGCGGGGAGGAGCGGTGAGCGGACAAGCGGTGAGGAGCGGCGAGAAGCGTAGGAGAAGCGTAAGAGCAGTGGAGCGGTAAACTCAGCAGCGCGGGGAGGAGCGGCGGATGAGGTAAGTGCGCACCAAGGGACCCGCGGGGGCCATGAACACTGAGTGCTCAAAAAGCATTTTCCTCAAAGTCGGGACGTCAGGGGAAACAAAGCGTGGGCAGAAGCGGCCAGGACCTACGACGGGCGGGGGCCATGAACACTGAGTGCTCAGAAAGCCTTTTCCACAAAGTCAGGACGTCGGGGGAAACAAAGCGTGGGCAGAAGCGGCCAGGACCTACGACGGGCGGGGGCCATGAACACTGAGTGCTCAGAAAGCCTTTTCCACAAAGTCGGGACGTCTGGGAAAACAAAGCATGGGCAGATGCTGCCCCCAGCCCCTTCTGCCCCGGGCAACGCCGGGACGGGCTGCTAGTACAAAAATAAAAATACATTTTATACTACATCATTAATATAAAAAGAGCTATATAAAAAAGACAACTGCAGTAGTTTCCAAACTACCTAATAGCCATGAGGAGAGTAGTTCTCTTGGGTAGCTAACATTTTACTTACTTACATATTAATACATTTCTTGGGATATAGCCGTATCACTGTTTTTCTGGTTGTGACATGTTTGTGTGTCTGTCACAGTGCGTACACTGT